>NW_026653465.1:0-12965 GCF_009828535.3 Hylobates moloch | reverse complement strand
TGTCTCTCAGACCACAGTGCAATCAAACTAGAACTCAGGATTAAGAAACTCACTCAAAACCGCTCAACTCCATGGAAACTGAACAACCTGCTCCTGAATGACTATTGGGTACATAACGAAATGAAGGCAGAAATAAAGATGTTCTTTGAAACCAACGAGAACAAAGACACAACATACCAGAATCTCTGGGACACATTCAAAGCAGTGTGTAGAGGGAAATTTATAGCACTAAATGCCCACAAGGGAAAGCAGGAAAGATCCAAAATTGACACCCTAACATCACAATTAAAAGAACTAGAAAAGCAAGAGCAAGCACATTCAAAAGCTAGCAGAAGGCAAGAAATAACTAAAATCAGAGCAGAACTGAAGGAAATAGAGACACAAAAAACCCTTCAAAAAATTAATGAATCCAGGAGCTGGTTTTTTTTAAAAGATCAACAAAATAGACCACTAGCAAGACTAATAAAGAAGAAAAGGGAGAAGAATCAAATAGACGCAATAAAAACTGATAAAGGGGATATCACCACCGATCCCACAGAAATACAATCTACCATCAGAGAATACTATAAACACCTCTACACAAATAAACTAGAAAATCTAGAAGAAATGGATAAATTCCTCGACAAATACACCCTCCCAAGACTAAACCAGGAAGAAGTTGAATCTCTGAATAGACCAATAACAGGCTCTGAAATTGTGGCAATAATCAATAGCTTACCAACCAAAAAGAGTCCAGGACCTGATGGATTCACAGCCGAATTCTACCAGAGGTACAAGGAGGAACTGGTACCATTCCTTCTGAAACTATTCCAATCGATAGAAAAAGAGGGAATCCTCCCTAACACATTTTATGAAGCCAGCATCATCCTGATACCAAAGCCAGGCAGAGACACAACCAAAAAAGAGAATTTTAGACCAATATCCTTGATGAACATTGATGCAAAAATCCTCAATAAAATACTGGCAAACCAAATCCAGCAGCACATCAAAAAGCTTATCCACCATGATCAAGTGGGCTTCATCCCTGGGATGCAAGGCTGGTTCAACATACGCAAATCAATAAATGTAATCCAGCATATAAACAGAACCAAAGACAAAAACCACATGATTATCTCAATAGATGCAGAAAAGGCCTTTGACAAAATTCAACAACGCTTCATGCTAAAAACTCTTAATAAATTAGGTATTGATGGGACGTATCTCAAAATAATAAGAGCTATCTATGACAAACCCACAGCCAATATCATACTGAATGGGCAAAAACTGGAAGCATTCCCTTTGAAAACTGGCACAAGACAGGGATGCCCTCTCTCACCACTCCTATTCAACATAGTGTTGGAAGTTCTGGCCAGGGCAATCAGGCAGGAGAAGGAAATAAAGGATATTCAATTAGGAAAAGAGGAAGTCAAACTGACCCTGTTTGCAGATGACATGACTGTATATCTAGAAACCCCATCGTCTCAGCCCAAAATCTCCTTAAGTTGATAAGCAACTTCAGCAAAATCTCAGGATACAAAATCCATGTACAAAAATCACAAGCATTCTTGTACACCAATCACAGACAAACAGAGAGCCAAATCATGAGTGAACTCCCATTCACAATTGCTTCAAAGAGAATAAAATACCTAGGAATCCAACTTACAAGGGATGTGAAGGACCTCTTCAAGGAGAACTACAAACCACTGCTCAATGAAATAAAAGAGGATACAAACAAATGGAAGAACATTCCATGCTCATGGGTTGGAAGAATCAATATCGTGAAAATGGCCATACTGCCCAAGGTCATTTATAGATTCAATGCCATCCCCATCAAGCTACCAATGACTTTCTTCACAGAATTGGAAAAAACTACTTTAAAGTTCATATGGAACCAAAAAAGAGCCCGCATCGCCAAGTCAATCCTAAGCCAAAAGAACAAAGCTGGAGGCATCACGCTACCTGACTTCAAACTATACTACAAGGCTACAGTAACCAAAACAGCATGGTACTGGTACCACAACAGAGACATAGATCAATGGAACAGAACAGAGCCCTCAGAAATAATGCCACATATCTACAAGTATCTGATCTTTGACAAACCTGACAAAAACAACCAATGGGAAAAGGATTTCCTATTTAATAAATGTGCTGGGAAAGCTGGCTAGCCATATGTAGAAAGCTGAAACTGGATCCCTTCCTTACACCTTATACAAAAATTAATTCAAGATGGATTAAAGACTTACAGGTTAGACCTAAAACCATAAAAACCCTAGAAGAAAACCTAGGCAATACCATTCAGGACATAGGCGTGGGCAAGGACTTCATGTCTAAAACACCAAAAGCAATGGCAACAAAAGCCAACATTGACAAATGGGATCTAATTAAACTCAAGAGCTTCTTCACAGCAAAAGAAACTACCATCAGAGTGAACAGGCAACCTACAGAATGGGAGAAAATTTTTGCAACCTACTCATCTGACAAACGGCTAATATCCAGAATCTACAATGAACTCAGACAAATTTACAAGAAAAAAACAAACAACTCCATCAAAAAGTGGGCAAAGGATATGAACAGACACTTCTCAAAAGAAGACATTTATGCGGCCAAAAAACACATGAAAAAATGCTCATCATCACTGGCCATCAGAGAAATGCAAATCAAAACCATAATGAGATACCATCTCACAACCAGTTAGAATGGCGATCATTAAAAAGTCAGGAAACAACAAGTGCTGGAGACGCTGTGGAGAAATAGGAACACTTTTACACTGTTGGTGGGACTGTAAACTAGTTCAACCATTGTGGAAGTCAGTGTGGTGATTCCTCAGGGATCTAGAACTAGAAATACCATTTGATCCAGCCATCCCATTACTGGGTATATACCCAAAGGACTATAAATCGTGCTGCTATAAAGACACACGCACACTTATGTTTATTGCGGCACTATTCACAATAGCAAAGACTTGGAACCAACCCAAATGTCCAACAACGATAGACTGGATTAAGAAAATGTGGCACATATATACCATGGAATACTATGCAGCCATAAAAAATGATGAGTTCGTGTCCTTTGTAGGGACATGGATGAAACTGGAAACCATCATTCTCAGTAAACTATCGCAAGGACAAAAAACCAAACACCGCATGTTCTCACTCATAGGTGGGAATTGAACAATGAGAACACATGGACACAGGAAGGGGAACATCACACTCTGAGGACTGTTGTGGGTGGGGGGAGGGGGGAGGGACAGCATTAGGAGACATACCTAATGCTAAATGACGTGTTAATGGGTGCAGCACACCAACATGGCACATAGATACATATGTAACAAACCTGCACATTGTGCACATGTACCCTAAAACTTAAAGTATAATAATAATAATAAATAAAAATAAAAATAAAAAAAGAGATATAGAAATCAAATTTTCCCTTATAAAAAAGAAACCACTAAACGTTTACTTTGCAAGAGGCTTAGGATGCTTTTTGTGTGTGTGTTTGGCTTATTCCATTAGTAACTTTCATCAAAATAATACAAGTTGTTCATTCTAAACAAGATAATATTGTAAACAGCTTGAGTATTTTTGAAAACTGTTATAAAATTTAAAATATTATTTAAAAAGACACCACATGAACCGAGGCTAAAAAGGGGTACTATTATTCGTCTTCGTTACCCAAAAATAGTGTGAAGTGTTATTTCATGAAATCAGGAACAGAAAAAAAAGGTAGGATAAGAGTATACGGTATTTGTTTTTTATTTAGAAGTTGTATTTGTGGTAGTTCCTTAAAGACAGGGGTGTTTGTTTTTTCACTTTCATTTGTCTTTCACTAGATTGGTGCCAACCACATTACAGGTACTCAAAAAGCATTTGCTAATTCAATTAATGAATCACTAATAAACCAGAGAGGAAACAGAGAAAAGATAGCAAAGCGAATAGAATGTTACAGTTTACTACTCACAGATCAGAAAAAACCAGTGCTGGAAGAAGCCTTCAGAAGTTGCCCAGACCTTTGCTCCTCTAAGTCCACAGGCTGGCAGCAGCTGCATCGCCTGAGAGTTTGTTAGACACGCAGGTTCTCAGAGGCTACTCAGATGTAGTGAATCAGAATCTGCATTTTAACAAGATCCCGAGGTGATTCACATGCACAGTGAAGCTTGCAAAGCCCAGAGTGAGAGGATTCTGGTACTCACAGTAGAGTCATATCTTGGGACTCAGTGAGTGTCTGATAATTTACTGCAGGATGGGATAGAAATAAGAGAGGCCTGGCCGGGCGCGGTGGCTCACGTCTATAATCCCAGTACTTTGGGACGCCAAGGCACGTGGATTACGAGGTCAGCAGATGGAGACCATCCTGGCTAACACGGTGAAACCCCGTCTCTACTAAAAATAGAAAAAATTGGCCAGGCTTGGTGTCGGGCGCCTGTAATCCCAGCTACTCGGGAGGCTGAGGCAGGAGAATGGCGTGAACCCAGGAGGCGGAGCTTGCAGTGAGCCGAGATCGCGCCACAGCACTCCAGCCTGGGCGGCAGAGCGAGAGTCCGTCTCAAAAAAAAAAAGAATGAAAGAAATTAGAGAGACCTTGGAGAAAATGATCTCTCAGCTGATATTGACAAAGAAGAGTAGATCTGAGGAATAGGCACAGGGTTCAAAAGAAAACAGAAGTCTCTGGTTAGAGGCTGGACAAATTGCCAACAAAACATGGTTGCAGACAAAATAGAAGTATTTCTCAATCGGTGGAGAAAACAACAGCGGTGGTGCATTCAGCTGAGTTTCTTAGAGTCCAAAAAGGTAGTAAGCACCTTTTGCTTCCTTGGATGGTCCATAAAGGTTACACAGCTTCAGATACTGAACTGAGTATAAGAGAAGGGCTCCGAGGTTGGCATAAAAAAGGAAGGAAGAAGGAAGGAGCAAGGGAGAAGGGAGAGAGAGGGAAGGATCTAGAAAAGCACAAAAGGCCACAAGATGACCTTAGGAACAAAGAAAAATGATTAAATATTAAATACTAAAGATCTACTATGTGACAGACACTGAGCCAGATGTTTTGCATACAATATCTGATTAAATCCCATACAATATGCATTAATAACCGAATTTCACAGATGAAAAAATAACTGAGGCTCAGAGAACCAAAAATAAAACATTAACAGTCATGTCACAAGAATCGCACATGAGCAATAAACCTACAAAGAGCTCAGGATCAGCAGAAATCAGGGAAATGCAAACCAAGACCAAACGAGATTCCATATATACCTGTATGATTGATAAAAATGAAAAAGACTGCAACATTAAGTGTAGTAGCAGGTGTCGATCAATAGAATCTCTTATGCATTGCTAGTGAAGTATAAATTGGTATGATTACTTTAGAAAAATTTTAGCATTATCTTCTAAAATTGAAGGTGTGCATATGCTTCAACCTAGCAATTTCATTCTTAGACATATGCTTTTAGCTAAAGACAATCTCACAAGTATGAGCAAGAAGACGTCAACAAGAATGTTCATACCAACACTTTATAATAGCAGAAAACTGGAAACAACTAAAAGATGCACTGACTGAACAGGAGATAAATAAATTGTAGTATATTCACACAATGGAATAATACACAGCATTGCACATGAATTAATTACAGACACATTTAGCAACGTGATATTATCTGTGTAATATACAGGTATCGAGAGAAATAAGCAAGCCTAAAAGACTACATATGAGATCTTTGAAAGTTCAAAAACAAACAAAACTAAGTATAATGTTAAGAGAAATGTAAGGCCTAAAACTAAGAAAAAAAAGATTTGAGAATGATAAGCACAATATTCAAGATAGTGATAACAGGAAGGATAGAGGCAGATGGAAGGAAGAGAGAGAAGCAGAAATGAAGATGTAAGTTGCACCATAGCTCTTGAATTGAAAATGAATGCAAGGGTATCAGTTATATTACTAAATAAATAAATCCAAAGACAAACAATTAGACTATAGACTATATCACAAGCAAGGATTATGACTAACTCAGTATTGTACAGTGGACATTCAAATTAGGAAAGAAAAAGAAAAGAAGAAAAATATTGAAAAAGCATTGAATGTTTTTGACCAAGTTGCAAAAGTCAAACTGGTGAAGACTATCACACCTTACTATGATATAATTTAATAAGAAATATGTGATTGAAAGTCACTTGATTCCTTTTCATTTTAAGAATTAGTATGTATGTATATATATATATATATTTAAAACCAGAATTTTGCTAACTGTCAGATAAAACTTTAAATGAATTCTCTTTAAGATACGAAAGAAGACAGGAATGTCCTTAGCGTAATGGAGAGGGCTTTGTTTGCCACAGTGACTAGAACAGTGTCCTCCATAAAACAGGTGCTCAATAAGTTTTTGTAAAATAAATGACCATTAGTACTGCCAAGTCCTGGCCAGTACACTGAGACAATGGGGAAAATTGTTCTTATAAGAAAAAATTGAGAGGGTAGAGGCAGTTCAGCATTATTTGCAAATGGTTTGATTATACAAATAGAAAACTCAAGCAAATCAATCTAACAGGTACTTCAATAAAGTTAATAAAATTAAGCAAGATTGTTAGACATGAGCTCAATCTACAAAAGTCAGTAGTGTTCGCTTATGCCACCAATATCCAGTTAGGAAATACAATGGAAAATACATTACATGCCAGTTTAAGCTTTTGTTCAGCTACATATACCAGAAAAGCCCAACTTATGACAATTTAAACAATTAAAAGTTGATTTTTCTCACATATCTGAAGGTGGGTGCATGCTTGCATTTGTTCAGAGGAACAATAATATCAGGGATATTGTCTTTGTACCACTCTTGTCTTTTCCCTCATGATTGCAAGACAGCTACTCCAGCTTTAGGCATGTCCACATTTAAAGCAGAATGAAAGGGAAAAGATGGTGCCAGGCACATCTGTTCCTTTTTTCAGGAAATCAGAATTTTTCACAGGAACCCTCTTTACAACAGACTCCAGCTTATATTTCATTGGCAGAACTCTATCCCAGACTACCCTCTAGCTAGGAAATAGAACTAATTCATGAGGGTGTCCTCTGTAACTGCAGAAGGGGTTGGAAATAGTGTTTGGGTCATCCAAGCAATAATGTATGACACAGATAATGGTCACAACTCTCAAAAACTTCATTGAGAAGCTGTTTTTTTTTTCAATTCTACTAATGAAAAATTTTAAATACTACATAAAGGAAATTAAAACATGTCTACAGATGGAATGACTTAATAGTATAAGGACATCAATTCTTCTTCCAGAATTAACTTATAAAAGGATTGGAATTCAAATGAAAATCTCTGCAAAATTTGCAGGGGAAACAACAAACAATTCAAAATATATAACAATAAATAAAGTTTACAAAGAGCTAAGATACTTTGGAAAAAGGAGACGAGGCCGGGCACAGTGGCACACACCTGTAATCCCAGCACTTTGGGAGGCAGAGGCGAGTGGATCACAAGGTCGAGAGATCAAGACCATCCTGGCCAGCATGGTGAAACCCCATCTCTACTAAAAATACAGAACTTAGCTGGGCATGGTGGCATGTGCCTGTAGTCCCAGCTACTTGGGAGGCTGAGGCAGGAGAATCGCTTGAACCCTGGAGGTGGAGGTTGCAGTGAGCCAAGATCGCACCACTGCACTCCAGCCTGGCAACAGAGTGAGACTCCATCAGAAAAAAAAGAAGAAGAACAGGACCAGGGGACATGAAGGAACTCCTTTTAACATATGTTAAGACAAACTACAAAGCCATGGTAATAAAAGCACAGGATTGGCACACATACAAAAATCAACCCACCAGAGTGGAGAGCACAAAAATAGTATTTAGAAGCTTGGTATATGATTAATGTCATCAAAAATCTATTGATTATACATGTATCAAAATGTTACATGTGCTTCAAAAATATGAGCTATTATATATCAATAATAAATAAATATATAAAATTATTAAGACATGCAAGAAATATATTTATATAACAGAAAATACAGTACTCAAAAAAAAGAAAAATGGGAAAATGTCCAAAGGACACAGGGGCCAGCCAACCTGATAGAACTTCCATTGGCCATGGATGCAACAAGTTGAGCAATAAAATAAACAATGTAGTATTGGGTTATAATACTAAATATAAAATAAATATACATGAGTTCATTGTGACATAAATAAATAACTGAATAAATAAATGGAAGAGAAGAAACAAACTTTCCTTACAAGGGAATTCAAAATAATACATGTTGACACTCTTTCCTTCAGGACATGGAGCTTAATTTCCCTATCCTTTGAGTGTGGACTGGACTTAATGACTTGTTTCCAAAGGACAGATAATAGAAAAGGGAAAACAGTAACATTATAATAAAGAAACCTGGCCAAATTGTATTAGTTTCCTAGGGCTGCCACAAAACATTACCACAAACTTAGTGGCTTAATAAAACAAAACTTTATTCTCTAACAGTGCTGAAGACTGCAAGTCCAAAATCAAGGTGTAATCAGTTTCACCTTCCTTCTGAAGGTTCTAAGGAGAATCCTTGCTTGCCTTTTCCAGCTTCTGCTATCTCCAAGTTTCCTTGGCTTGTGGCTGCATCACTCTAATATCTGCCTGTGTCTTCAGTGATATTCTGTACTGTATGTCTGTGTACAAATCTCCCTCTTCTGTCTCTTATAAAGACACTAGTGATTGGACTTAGGACTCACTCTACATCCCACATGATTTCGTCTCAAGATCTTTAACTAATTACATTTGTAAAGATCCTACTGACAAATAAGGTCATGTTCTGAGGTTCTGTGTGGACATAAATTTTGGGGAGACATTATTCAACTTACAGTGATGTCAATGTGGACATCATGTATCCTCTGATATTATGCAATGAGAAGGGCAATTTACTTCTGTGTTATTCTTCTCAAACATCTATAAAGCAAAATCTTATTATGAGGAAAACATCAGACAAATGCAAATGAAAAACATTGTTCAAAATACCTCACTATATTCCTTGAAACTGTCAAGTTCAGAAAGAACAAGGAAGACTGAGAAACTGTCCTAAACCAGAGGAGACTAAGGAGACATGAAAACTAAATGCAATATAATAATCTGGACTGGATCCTGGAACAGAAAAAGCAAAGGCTTTTTAGTGGAAAATTGGTAAAATCTGAATAAAAGTCTGCAGCTTAGTTAACAGTTATTGTACCAATATTGTTCTCTTAGTTTTGGAAAATGTGCCACAGTGACATAAAATGATGATATTAAAAGAAACTGAAATTGGGTGAGGTGTACGCAAGAGCTCTCTGTACCATCTTCACAACTTTCCTGTAAAAATGATGAATTGTTTAATGGGGGTAATGAAGAAAATGACTAATAATATGAAGAAAAAATAAGTTAGATCCATACCTCACACCATATATAAAGGTGAGTTCCTAAATGTAAAAGAGCCAAAGGAACTAAGCACAGTAAAAATATCCTTGTGACTTTGTACTGGAGAATTGTCTCATATGTAAGACTTTGAAACCAAAAGCCACAAGTTTAAATATTGAGGAATTTCAATAATTTCTATTCAACAAAAATCATCATGGACAACACATTCACAGGGAAGAGATGAAGAGAAAATACTTGCAATTTCCAAAACTGTTAAGAGATTAATATCTAAAATATACAAAGAACTCCTTCTAGTCAACAAGAAAAAGTCAAAACCCATAAAAAAAGAATAAAAAATATGAATAGACAATTTATAGATGGCAAATCTTAAATGAATTATAAGTACCTTATTAGTTATAAAGGAAATACAAAGTAAAACAAGTATATACACTCCTCAGATTGCAAAAAATTGATGTAAGATAGTATAGTACAGTATGAAAACTGGATTCTCATGCAATGCTAATGGAAGTACAAATTGGTGTGGTTATTCTTGAAAACAATCAGGTAGTCTTTGAATAAATTTATTATGCCTATAATCTATAATCTAGCAATCCTACTCTTGAGTGTATATATCCCAGAATGCTTTCATGTGGATATATAAGGGAGCATGTATTATGGTTATTCATTCCAATATTAGTTTTGGCAACAGAGTTGAGGTCAGCCTAGATGTCCATCACTGAAGAAGTGGAAAGGTTTAAAAAATATGTAATAATACCACCCTGTAGCTAACAGAGCTCTCTTAAAAACAACACTGAAAGAACATAAGAAGCAGGATGGGATCTGGAGCACTATAACAGAAATTTAAAACACTATTTTTAGTGTTTTAAATTTGTATCCAAAGAAATATATAACCAAAGAGAAATTTCAGAATCATTAGCATGGATGCCTTGAGAGGAAAGAGGAGTAAGAGCAAACGAGTATGGAGATGGAGTAAGATTTTTTTAAAGTAATAAAAAGGAGGCCTTTTGTTAACTAATCACAATGGTATATCATGATTTGGGTAGGGTTAACTCTGAGCTTGGGGTTGAGAAAAAAAAGAACGATATTCAAAAGCCAAACATAATTTTTTGTTAGTGCATTTATTGCATACCTCCTATTTGCCCAACACTATTCTAGGCACTGATGCTCCCAGGCTGAAAAACAGAAAATCCTTGCCCTCATTAAGTTTACCTTCTAGTGTCAATGACAAACAATAAACAAGTAAGCAAGTACGCATCCATTCTAATGTTCAGTGTAACTCAGTGAAGAAAGAAAAAGCAGAAGGAGGGGTTAATAGTCATGTGGGTTATAGGAGCTATTTTAGATAGAGGGATCTCATAAAAGGCCTTCTAGGTTGCTGGCAAGATGGCCGAATAGGAACAGCTCTGGTCTGCAGCTCCCAGAGAGATCAACTCAGAAGGTGAGTGATTTCTGCATTTCCAACTGAGGTACCCGGTTCATCTCACTGGGACTGGTTGGACAGTGGGTGCAGCCCAAGGAGGGCAAGCCAAAGCAGGGTGGGTCATCGCCTCACCCAGGAAGCACAGGGGGTCGGGGAACTCCATCTCCCAGCCAAGGGAAGCCATTAGGGACTGTACTGTGCTCTCTGGGTGAGAGACTGCACTTTTCCTACAGTATTTGCAACCCACTGACCAGGAGTTTCCTTCCAGTGCGCACGCCACCAGCGCCCTGGGTTTCCAGCACAAAACTGGGCAGCCATTTGAGCAGACACTGAGCTAGGCGCAGGAGCTTTATTTCATACCCCATTGGTGACTGGAATGCCAGAGAGACAGAACCATTCACTCCCCTGGAAAGGGGGCTGAAGCCAGGGAGCCAAGTGGTCTAACTTGGTGGGTCCCACCCCCATGGGGCCCAGCAAGCTCAGATCCACTGCCTTGAAAGTCTTGCAGCCAGCACAGCAGTCTGAGCTCAACCTGGGATGCTTGAGCTTGGTGGGGGAGGGGCATACACCATTGCTGATGTGTGAGTAGGCGTTTCACCCTCACAGTGTAAACAAAGCCACAGGGAAGTTTGAACTAGGTAGAGCCCACCCCAGCTCAGCAAGACCCTGCAGCCAGACAGCCCCCTCTCTAGGCAGGGCATCTCTGAAAAAAAGGCAGCAGCCCCAGTCAGGGAATTATAGATAAAACTCCCACCTCCCTGGGACAGAACACCTGAGGGAAAGGGCAGTTGTGGACATAGCTTCAGAAGACTTAAACAGAGAGCAGCAGATCTACCAGCACAGCGTTCGAGCTCTGATAAGGGACAGACTGCCTCCTCAAGTGGGTCCCTGACCCCCGTGTATCCTGACTAGGAGACATTTCCCAGTAGGAGCCAACAGACACCTCATATAGGAGAGCTCTGGCTGGCATCTGGTGGGTGCCCCTCTGGAATGAAGCTTCCAGAGGAAGGAACAGGCAGCAATCTTTGCTGGTCTGCAGCCTCTGCCAGTGATACCCAGGCAAACAGGGTCTGGAGCAGACCTCCAGCAAACTCCAGCAGACCTGCAGCAGAGGGGCCTGACTGTTAGAAGGAAAACTAACAAACAGAAAGGAATAGTATCAATATCAACAAAAAGTATGTCCACTCAGAGACCACATCCAAAGGTCACTGACTTCAAAGACCAAAAGTAGATAAATCCATGAAGATGGGGAGAAACCAGCACAAAAGGCTGAAAATTCCAAAAACCAGAACACATCTTCTCCTCCAAAGGATCAGAACTCCTCGCCAGCAAGGGAACAAAACTGGACAGAGAATGAGTTTGACAAATTGACAGAAGTAGGCTTCAAAAGGTGGGTAATAACAAACTCCTCTGAGCTAAAGGAGCATGTTCTAACTCAATGCAAGGAAGCTAAGAACCTTGAAAAAAGGTTGGATGACTTGCTAACTAGAATAACCAGTTTAGAGAAGAACATAAATGACCTGATGGAGCTGAAAAACACAGCGCGAGAACTTTGTGAAGCATACACAAGTATCAATAGCAAAATCAATCAAGCGGAATAAAAGACATCAGACACTGAAGATCAGTTCAATGAAATAAAGTGAGAAAACAAGATTAGAGAAAAAAGAGTGAAAAGAAACGAACAAAGCCTCCAAGAAGTATGGGACTATGTGAAAAGACCAAATCTACATTTGATTTGTGTACTGAAAGTGACAGGGAGAAAGGAACCAAGTTGAAAAACATTCTTCAGGGTATTATCCAGGAGAACTTCCCCAACCTAGCAAGACAGGCCAACATTCAAATTCAGGAAATACAGAGAACACCACAAAGTTACTCCATGAAAAGAGCAACCCAAGACACATAATTGTCAGATTCACCAAAATTGAAATGAAGGAAAAAATGTTAAGGGCAGACAGAGAGAAAGGACTAGCTACCCACAGAGAGAAGCCCATCAGACTAACAGGAGATGTCTTGGCAGAAACCCTACAAGCCAGAAGAGAGTGGGGGTCAATATTCAACATTCTTAAAGAAAAGAATTTTCAACTCAGAATTTAACATCTAGTCAAACTAAGTTTCATAAGTGAAGGAGAAATAAAATACTTTACAGACAAGCAAATGCTGAGTGATTTTGTCACCACCAGGCCTGCCCTAAAA
>NW_026653464.1:0-12967 GCF_009828535.3 Hylobates moloch | reverse complement strand
TGTCTCTCAGACCACAGTGCAATCAAACTAGAACTCAGGATTAAGAAACTCACTCAAAACCGCTCAACTCCATGGAAACTGAACAACCTGCTCCTGAATGACTATTGGGTACATAACGAAATGAAGGCAGAAATAAAGATGTTCTTTGAAACCAACGAGAACAAAGACACAACATACCAGAATCTCTGGGACACATTCAAAGCAGTGTGTAGAGGGAAATTTATAGCACTAAATGCCCACAAGGGAAAGCAGGAAAGATCCAAAATTGACACCCTAACATCACAATTAAAAGAACTAGAAAAGCAAGAGCAAGCACATTCAAAAGCTAGCAGAAGGCAAGAAATAACTAAAATCAGAGCAGAACTGAAGGAAATAGAGACACAAAAAACCCTTCAAAAAATTAATGAATCCAGGAGCTGGTTTTTTTTAAAAGATCAACAAAATAGACCACTAGCAAGACTAATAAAGAAGAAAAGGGAGAAGAATCAAATAGACGCAATAAAAACTGATAAAGGGGATATCACCACCGATCCCACAGAAATACAATCTACCATCAGAGAATACTATAAACACCTCTACACAAATAAACTAGAAAATCTAGAAGAAATGGATAAATTCCTCGACAAATACACCCTCCCAAGACTAAACCAGGAAGAAGTTGAATCTCTGAATAGACCAATAACAGGCTCTGAAATTGTGGCAATAATCAATAGCTTACCAACCAAAAAGAGTCCAGGACCTGATGGATTCACAGCCGAATTCTACCAGAGGTACAAGGAGGAACTGGTACCATTCCTTCTGAAACTATTCCAATCGATAGAAAAAGAGGGAATCCTCCCTAACACATTTTATGAAGCCAGCATCATCCTGATACCAAAGCCAGGCAGAGACACAACCAAAAAAGAGAATTTTAGACCAATATCCTTGATGAACATTGATGCAAAAATCCTCAATAAAATACTGGCAAACCGAATCCAGCAGCACATCAAAAAGCTTATCCACCATGATCAAGTGGGCTTCATCCCTGGGATGCAAGGCTGGTTCAACATACGCAAATCAATAAATGTAATCCAGCATATAAACAGAACCAAAGACAAAAACCACATGATTATCTCAATAGATGCAGAAAAGGCCTTTGACAAAATTCAACAACGCTTCATGCTAAAAACTCTTAATAAATTAGGTATTGATGGGACGTATCTCAAAATAATAAGAGCTATCTATGACAAACCCACAGCCAATATCATACTGAATGGGCAAAAACTGGAAGCATTCCCTTTGAAAACTGGCACAAGACAGGGATGCCCTCTCTCACCACTCCTATTCAACATAGTGTTGGAAGTTCTGGCCAGGGCAATCAGGCAGGAGAAGGAAATAAAGGATATTCAATTAGGAAAAGAGGAAGTCAAACTGACCCTGTTTGCAGATGACATGACTGTATATCTAGAAACCCCATCGTCTCAGCCCAAAATCTCCTTAAGTTGATAAGCAACTTCAGCAAAATCTCAGGATACAAAATCCATGTACAAAAATCACAAGCATTCTTGTACACCAATCACAGACAAACAGAGAGCCAAATCATGAGTGAACTCCCATTCACAATTGCTTCAAAGAGAATAAAATACCTAGGAATCCAACTTACAAGGGATGTGAAGGACCTCTTCAAGGAGAACTACAAACCACTGCTCAATGAAATAAAAGAGGATACAAACAAATGGAAGAACATTCCATGCTCATGGGTTGGAAGAATCAATATCGTGAAAATGGCCATACTGCCCAAGGTCATTTATAGATTCAATGCCATCCCCATCAAGCTACCAATGACTTTCTTCACAGAATTGGAAAAAACTACTTTAAAGTTCATATGGAACCAAAAAAGAGCCCGCATCGCCAAGTCAATCCTAAGCCAAAAGAACAAAGCTGGAGGCATCACGCTACCTGACTTCAAACTATACTACAAGGCTACAGTAACCAAAACAGCATGGTACTGGTACCACAACAGAGACATAGATCAATGGAACAGAACAGAGCCCTCAGAAATAATGCCACATATCTACAAGTATCTGATCTTTGACAAACCTGACAAAAACAACCAATGGGAAAAGGATTTCCTATTTAATAAATGTGCTGGGAAAGCTGGCTAGCCATATGTAGAAAGCTGAAACTGGATCCCTTCCTTACACCTTATACAAAAATTAATTCAAGATGGATTAAAGACTTACAGGTTAGACCTAAAACCATAAAAACCCTAGAAGAAAACCTAGGCAATACCATTCAGGACATAGGCGTGGGCAAGGACTTCATGTCTAAAACACCAAAAGCAATGGCAACAAAAGCCAACATTGACAAATGGGATCTAATTAAACTCAAGAGCTTCTTCACAGCAAAAGAAACTACCATCAGAGTGAACAGGCAACCTACAGAATGGGAGAAAATTTTTGCAACCTACTCATCTGACAAACGGCTAATATCCAGAATCTACAATGAACTCAGACAAATTTACAAGAAAAAAACAAACAACTCCATCAAAAAGTGGGCAAAGGATATGAACAGACACTTCTCAAAAGAAGACATTTATGCGGCCAAAAAACACATGAAAAAATGCTCATCATCACTGGCCATCAGAGAAATGCAAATCAAAACCATAATGAGATACCATCTCACAACCAGTTAGAATGGCGATCATTAAAAAGTCAGGAAACAACAGGTGCTGGAGAGGCTGTGGAGAAATAGGAACACTTTTACACTGTTGGTGGGACTGTAAACTAGTTCAACCATTGTGGAAGTCAGTGTGGTGATTCCTCAGGGATCTAGAACTAGAAATACCATTTGATCCAGCCATCCCATTACTGGGTATATACCCAAAGGACTATAAATCGTGCTGCTATAAAGACACACGCACACGTATGTTTATTGCGGCACTATTCACAATAGCAAAGACTTGGAACCAACCCAAATGTCCAACAACGATAGACTGGATTAAGAAAATGTGGCACATATATACCATGGAATACTATGCAGCCATAAAAAATGATGAGTTCGTGTCCTTTGTAGGGACATGGATGAAACTGGAAACCATCATTCTCAGTAAACTATCGCAAGGACAAAAAACCAAACACCGCATGTTCTCACTCATAGGTGGGAATTGAACAATGAGAACACATGGACACAGGAAGGGGAACATCACACTCTGAGGACTGTTGTGGGTGGGGGGAGGGGGGAGGGACAGCATTAGGAGACATACCTAATGCTAAATGACGTGTTAATGGGTGCAGCACACCAACATGGCACATGGATACATATGTAACAAACCTGCACATTGTGCACATGTACCCTAAAACTTAAAAGTATAATAATAATAATAAATAAAAATAAAAATAAAAAAAGAGATATAGAAATCAAATTTTCCCTTATAAAAAAGAAACCACTAAACGTTTACTTTGCAAGAGGCTTAGGATGCTTTTTGTGTGTGTGTTTGGCTTATTCCATTAGTAACTTTCATCAAAATAATACAAGTTGTTCATTCTAAACAAGATAATATTGTAAACGGCTTGAGTATTTTTGAAAACTGTAATAAAATTTAAAATATTATTTAAAAAGACACCACATGAACCGAGGCTAAAAAGGGGTACTATTATTCGTCTTCGTTACCCAAAAATAGTGTGAAGTGTTATTTCATGAAATCAGGAACAGAAAAAAAAGGTAGGATAAGAGTATACGGTATTTGTTTTTTATTTAGAAGTTGTATTTGTGGTAGTTCCTTAAAGACAGGGGTGTTTGTTTTTTCACTTTCATTTGTCTTTCACTAGATTGGTGCCAACCACATTACAGGTACTCAAAAAGCATTTGCTAATTCAATTAATGAATCACTAATAAACCAGAGAGGAAACAGAGAAAAGATAGCAAAGCGAATAGAATGTTACAGTTTACTACTCACAGATCAGAAAAAACCAGTGCTGGAAGAAGCCTTCAGAAGTTGCCCAGACCTTTGCTCCTCTAAGTCCACAGGCTGGCAGCAGCTGCATCGCCTGAGAGTTTGTTAGACACGCAGGTTCTCAGAGGCTACTCAGATGTAGTGAATCAGAATCTGCATTTTAACAAGATCCCGAGGTGATTCACATGCACAGTGAAGCTTGCAAAGCCCAGAGTGAGAGGATTCTGGTACTCACAGTAGAGTCATATCTTGGGACTCAGTGAGTGTCTGATAATTTACTGCAGGATGGGATAGAAATAAGAGAGGCCTGGCCGGGCGCGGTGGCTCACGTCTATAATCCCAGTACTTTGGGACGCCAAGGCACGTGGATTACGAGGTCAGCAGATGGAGACCATCCTGGCTAACACGGTGAAACCCCGTCTCTACTAAAAATAGAAAAAATTGGCCAGGCTTGGTGTCGGGCGCCTGTAATCCCAGCTACTCGGGAGGCTGAGGCAGGAGAATGGCGTGAACCCAGGAGGCGGAGCTTGCAGTGAGCCGAGATCGCGCCACAGCACTCCAGCCTGGGCGGCAGAGCGAGAGTCCGTCTCAAAAAAAAAAAGAATGAAAGAAATTAGAGAGACCTTGGAGAAAATGATCTCTCAGCTGATATTGATAAAGAAGAGTAGATCTGAGGAATAGGCACAGGGTTCAAAAGAAAACAGAAGTCTCTGGTTAGAGGCTGGACAAATTGCCAACAAAACATGGTTGCAGACAAAATAGAAGTATTTCTCAATCGGTGGAGAAAACAACAGCGGTGGTGCATTCAGCTGAGTTTCTTAGAGTCCAAAAAGGTAGTAAGCACCTTTTGCTTCCTTGGATGGTCCATAAAGGTTACACAGCTTCAGATACTGAACTGAGTATAAGAGAAGGGCTCCGAGGTTGGCATAAAAAAGGAAGGAAGAAGGAAGGAGCAAGGGAGAAGGGAGAGAGAGGGAAGGATCTAGAAAAGCACAAAAGGCCACAAGATGACCTTAGGAACAAAGAAAAATGATTAAATATTAAATACTAAAGATCTACTATGTGACAGACACTGAGCCAGATGTTTTGCATACAATATCTGATTAAATCCCATACAATATGCATTAATAACCGAATTTCACAGATGAAAAAATAACTGAGGCTCAGAGAACCAAAAATAAAACATTAACAGTCATGTCACAAGAATCGCACATGAGCAATAAACCTACAAAGAGCTCAGGATCAGCAGAAATCAGGGAAATGCAAACCAAGACCAAACGAGATTCCATATATACCTGTATGATTGATAAAAATGAAAAAGACTGCAACATTAAGTGTAGTAGCAGGTGTCGATCAATAGAATCTCTTATGCATTGCTAGTGAAGTATAAATTGGTATGATTACTTTAGAAAAATTTTAGCATTATCTTCTAAAATTGAAGGTGTGCATATGCTTCAACCTAGCAATTTCATTCTTAGACATATGCTTTTAGCTAAAGACAATCTCACAAGTATGAGCAAGAAGACGTCAACAAGAATGTTCATACCAACACTTTATAATAGCAGAAAACTGGAAACAACTAAAAGATGCACTGACTGAACAGGAGATAAATAAATTGTAGTATATTCACACAATGGAATAATACACAGCATTGCACATGAATTAATTACAGACACATTTAGCAACGTGATATTATCTGTGTAATATACAGGTATCGAGAGAAATAAGCAAGCCTAAAAGACTACATATAAGATCTTTGAAAGTTCAAAAACAAACAAAACTAAGTATAATGTTAAGAGAAATGTAAGGCCTAAAACTAAGAAAAAAAAGATTTGAGAATGATAAGCACAATATTCAAGATAGTGATAACAGGAAGGATAGAGGCAGATGGAAGGAAGAGAGAGAAGCAGAAATGAAGATGTAAGTTGCACCATAGCTCTTGAATTGAAAATGAATGCAAGGGTATCAGTTATATTACTAAATAAATAAATCCAAAGACAAACAATTAGACTATAGACTATATCACAAGCAAGGATTATGACTAACTCAGTATTGTACAGTGGACATTCAAATTAGGAAAGAAAAAGAAAAGAAGAAAAATATTGAAAAAGCATTGAATGTTTTTGACCAAGTTGCAAAAGTCAAACTGGTGAAGACTATCACACCTTACTATGATATAATTTAATAAGAAATATGTGATTGAAAGTCACTTGATTCCTTTTCATTTTAAGAATTAGTATGTATGTATATATATATATATATTTAAAACCAGAATTTTGCTAACTGTCAGATAAAACTTTAAATGAATTCTCTTTAAGATACGAAAGAAGACAGGAATGTCCTTAGCGTAATGGAGAGGGCTTTGTTTGCCACAGTGACTAGAACAGTGTCCTCCATAAAACAGGTGCTCAATAAGTTTTTGTAAAATAAATGACCATTAGTACTGCCAAGTCCTGGCCAGTACACTGAGACAATGGGGAAAATTGTTCTTATAAGAAAAAATTGAGAGGGTAGAGGCAGTTCAGCATTATTTGCAAATGGTTTGATTATACAAATAGAAAACTCAAGCAAATCAATCTAACAGGTACTTCAATAAAGTTAATAAAATTAAGCAAGATTATTAGACATGAGCTCAATCTACAAAAGTCAGTAGTGTTCGCTTATGCCACCAATATCCAGTTAGGAAATACAATGGAAAATACATTACATGCCAGTTTAAGCTTTTGTTCAGCTACATATACCAGAAAAGCCCAACTTATGACAATTTAAACAATTAAAAGTTGATTTTTCTCACATATCTGAAGGTGGGTGCATGCTTGCATTTGTTCAGAGGAACAATAATATCAGGGATATTGTCTTTGTACCACTCTTGTCTTTTCCCTCATGATTGCAAGACAGCTACTCCAGCTTTAGGCATGTCCACATTTAAAGCAGAATGAAAGGGAAAAGATGGTGCCAGGCACATCTGTTCCTTTTTTCAGGAAATCAGAATTTTTCACAGGAACCCTCTTTACAACAGACTCCAGCTTATATTTCATTGGCAGAACTCTATCCCAGACTACCCTCTAGCTAGGAAATAGAACTAATTCATGAGGGTGTCCTCTGTAACTGCAGAAGGGGTTGGAAATAGTGTTTGGGTCATCCAAGCAATAATGTATGACACAGATAATGGTCACAACTCTCAAAAACTTCATTGAGAAGCTGTTTTTTTTTCAATTCTACTAATGAAAAATTTTAAATACTACATAAAGGAAATTAAAACATGTCTACAGATGGAATGACTTAATAGTATAAGGACATCAATTCTTCTTCCAGAATTAACTTATAAAAGGATTGGAATTCAAATGAAAATCTCTGCAAAATTTGCAGGGGAAACTTAACAAACAATTCAAAATATATAACAATAAATAAAGTTTACAAAGAGCTAAGATACTTTGGAAAAAGGAGACGAGGCCGGGCACAGTGGCACACACCTGTAATCCCAGCACTTTGGGAGGCAGAGGCGAGTGGATCACAAGGTCGAGAGATCAAGACCATCCTGGCCAGCATGGTGAAACCCCATCTCTACTAAAAATACAGAACTTAGCTGGGCATGGTGGCATGTGCCTGTAGTCCCAGCTACTTGGGAGGCTGAGGCAGGAGAATCGCTTGAACCCTGGAGGTGGAGGTTGCAGTAAGCCAAGATCGCACCACTGCACTCCAGCCTGGCAACAGAGTGAGACTCCATCAGAAAAAAAAGAAGAAGAACAGGACCAGGGGACATGAAGGAACTCCTTTTAACATATGTTAAGACAAACTACAAAGCCATGGTAATAAAAGCACAGGATTGGCACACATACAAAAATCAACCCACCAGAGTGGAGAGCACAAAAATAGTATTTAGAAGCTTGGTATATGATTAATGTCATCAAAAATCTATTGATTATACATGTATCAAAATGTTACATGTGCTTCAAAAATATGAGCTATTATATATCAATAATAAATAAATATATAAAATTATTAAGACATGCAAGAAATATATTTATATAACAGAAAATACAGTACTCAAAAAAAAGAAAAATGGGAAAATGTCCAAAGGACACAGGGGCCAGCCAACCTGATAGAACTTCCATTGGCCATGGATGCAACAAGTTGAGCAATAAAATAAACAATGTAGTATTGGGTTATAATACTAAATATAAAATAAATATACATGAGTTCATTGTGACATAAATAAATAACTGAATAAATAAATGGAAGAGAAGAAACAAACTTTCCTTACAAGGGAATTCAAAATAATACATGTTGACACTCTTTCCTTCAGGACATGGAGCTTAATTTCCCTATCCTTTGAGTGTGGACTGGACTTAATGACTTGTTTCCAAAGGACAGATAATAGAAAAGGGAAAACAGTAACATTATAATAAAGAAACCTGGCCAAATTGTATTAGTTTCCTAGGGCTGCCACAAAAAATTACCACAAACTTAGTGGCTTAATAAAACAAAACTTTATTCTCTAACAGTGCTGAAGACTGCAAGTCCAAAATCAAGGTGTAATCAGTTTCACCTTCCTTCTGAAGGTTCTAAGGAGAATCCTTGCTCGCCTTTTCCAGCTTCTGCTATCTCCAAGTTTCCTTGGCTTGTGGCTGCATCACTGTAATATCTGCCTGTGTCTTCAGTGATATTCTGTACTGTATGTCTGTGTACAAATCTCCCTCTTCTGTCTCTTATAAAGACACTAGTGATTGGACTTAGGACTCACTCTACATCCCACATGATTTCGTCTCAAGATCTTTAACTAATTACATTTGTAAAGATCCTACTGACAAATAAGGTCATGTTCTGAGGTTCTGTGTGGACATAAATTTTGGGGAGACATTATTCAACTTACAGTGATGTCAATGTGGACATCATGTATCCTCTGATATTATGCAATGAGAAGGGCAATTTACTTCTGTGTTATTCTTCTCAAACATCTATAAAGCAAAATCTTATTATGAGGAAAACATCAGACAAATGCAAATGAAAAACATTGTTCAAAATACCTCACTATATTCCTTGAAACTGTCAAGTTCAGAAAGAACAAGGAAGACTGAGAAACTGTCCTAAACCAGAGGAGACTAAGGAGACATGAAAACTAAATGCAATATAATAATCTGGACTGGATCCTGGAACAGAAAAAGCAAAGGCTTTTTAGTGGAAAATTGGTAAAATCTGAATAAAAGTCTGCAGCTTAGTTAACAGTTATTGTACCAATATTGTTCTCTTAGTTTTGGAAAATGTGCCACAGTGACATAAAATGATGATATTAAAAGAAACTGAAATTGGGTGAGGTGTATGCAAGAGCTCTCTGTACCATCTTCACAACTTTCCTGTAAAAATGATGAATTGTTTAATGGGGGTAATGAAGAAAATGACTAATAATATGAAGAAAAAATAAGTTAGATCCATACCTCACACCATATATAAAGGTGAGTTCCTAAATGTAAAAGAGCCAAAGGAACTAAGCACAGTAAAAATATCCTTGTGACTTTGTACTGGAGAATTGTCTCATATGTAAGACTTTGAAACCAAAAGCCACAAGTTTAAATATTGAGGAATTTCAATAATTTCTATTCAACAAAAATCATCATGGACAACACATTCACAGGGAAGAGATGAAGAGAAAATACTTGCAATTTCCAAAACTGTTAAGAGATTAATATCTAAAATATACAAAGAACTCCTTCTAGTCAACAAGAAAAAGTCAAAACCCATAAAAAAAGAATAAAAAATATGAATAGACAATTTATAGATGGCAAATCTTAAATGAATTATAAGTACCTTATTAGTTATAAAGGAAATACAAAGTAAAACAAGTATATACACTCCTCAGATTGCAAAAAATTGATGTAAGATAGTATAGTACAGTATGAAAACTGGATTCTCATGCAATGCTAATGGAAGTACAAATTGGTGTGGTTATTCTTGAAAACAATCAGGTAGTCTTTGAATAAATTTATTATGCCTATAATCTATAATCTAGCAATCCTACTCTTGAGTGTATATATCCCAGAATGCTTTCATGTGGATATATAAGGGAGCATGTATTATGGTTATTCATTCCAATATTAGTTTTGGCAACAGAGTTGAGGTCAGCCTAGATGTCCATCACTGAAGAAGTGGAAAGGTTTAAAAAATATGTAATATTACCACCCTGTAGCTAACAGAGCTCTCTTAAAAACAACACTGAAAGAACATAAGAAGCAGGATGGGATCTGGAGCACTATAACAGAAATTTAAAACACTATTTTTAGTGTTTTAAATTTGTATCCAAAGAAATATATAACCAAAGAGAAATTTCAGAATCATTAGCATGGATGCCTTGAGAGGAAAGAGGAGTAAGAGCAAACGAGTATGGAGATGGAGTAAGATTTTTTTAAAGTAATAAAAAGGAGGCCTTTTGTTAACTAATCACAATGGTATATCATGATTTGGGTAGGGTTAACTCTGAGCTTGGGGTTGAGAAAAAAAAGAACAATATTCAAAAGCCAAACATAATTTTTTGTTAGTGCATTTATTGCATACCTCCTATTTGCCCAACACTATTCTAGGCACTGGTGCTCCCAGGCTGAAAAACAGAAAATCCTTGCCCTCATTAAGTTTACCTTCTAGTGTCAATGACAAACAATAAACAAGTAAGCAAGTACGCATCCATTCTAATGTTCAGTGTAACTCAGTGAAGAAAGAAAAAGCAGAAGGAGGGGTTAATAGTCATGTGGGTTATAGGAGCTATTTTAGATAGAGGGATCTCATAAAAGGCCTTCTAGGTTGCTGGCAAGATGGCCGAATAGGAACAGCTCTGGTCTGCAGCTCCCAGAGAGATCAACTCAGAAGGTGAGTGATTTCTGCATTTCCAACTGAGGTACCCGGTTCATCTCATTGGGACTGGTTGGACAGTGGGTGCAGCCCAAGGAGGGCAAGCCAAAGCAGGGTGGGTCATCGCCTCACCCAGGAAGCACAGGGGGTCGGGGAACTCCATCTCCCAGCCAAGGGAAGCCATTAGGGACTGTACTGTGCTCTCTGGGTGAGAGACTGCACTTTTCCTACAGTATTTGCAACCCACTGACCAGGAGTTTCCTTCCAGTGCGCACGCCACCAGCGCCCTGGGTTTCCAGCACAAAACTGGGCAGCCATTTGAGCAGACACTGAGCTAGGTGCAGGAGCTTTATTTCATACCCCATTGGTGACTGGAATGCCAGAGAGACAGAACCATTCACTCCCCTGGAAAGGGGGCTGAAGCCAGGGAGCCAAGTGGTCTAACTTGGTGGGTCCCACCCCCATGGGGCCCAGCAAGCTCAGATCCACTGCCTTGAAAGTCTTGCAGCCAGCACAGCAGTCTGAGCTCAACCTGGGATGCTTGAGCTTGGTGGGGGAGGGGCATACACCATTGCTGATGTGTGAGTAGGCGTTTCACCCTCACAGTGTAAACAAAGCCACAGGGAAGTTTGAACTAGGTAGAGCCCACCCCAGCTCAGCAAGACCCTGCAGCCAGACAGCCCCCTCTCTAGGCAGGGCATCTCTGAAAAAAAGGCAGCAGCCCCAGTCAGGGAATTATAGATAAAACTCCCACCTCCCTGGGACAGAACACCTGAGGGAAAGGGCAGTTGTGGACATAGCTTCAGAAGACTTAAACAGAGAGCAGCAGATCTACCAGCACAGCGTTCGAGCTCTGATAAGGGACAGACTGCCTCCTCAAGTGGGTCCCTGACCCCCGTGTATCCTGACTAGGAGACATTTCCCAGTAGGAGCCAACAGACACCTCATATAGGAGAGCTCTGGCTGGCATCTGGTGGGTGCCCCTCTGGAATGAAGCTTCCAGAGGAAGGAACAGGCAGCAATCTTTGCTGGTCTGCAGCCTCTGCCAGTGATACCCAGGCAAACAGGGTCTGGAGCAGACCTCCAGCAAACTCCAGCAGACCTGCAGCAGAGGGGCCTGACTGTTAGAAGGAAAACTAACAAACAGAAAGGAATAGTATCAATATCAACAAAAAGTATGTCCACTCAGAGACCACATCCAAAGGTCACCGACTTCAAAGACCAAAAGTAGATAAATCCATGAAGATGGGGAGAAACCAGCACAAAAAGCTGAAAATTCCGAAAACCAGAACACATCTTCTCCTCCAAAGGATCAGAACTCCTCGCCAGCAAGGGAACAAAACTGGACAGAGAATGAGTTTGACAAATTGACAGAAGTAGGCTTCAAAAGGTGGGTAATAACAAACTCCTCTGAGCTAAAGGAGCATGTTCTAACTCAATGCAAGGAAGCTAAGAACCTTGAAAAAAGGTTGGATGACTTGCTAACTAGAATAACCAGTTTAGAGAAGAACATAAATGACCTGATGGAGCTGAAAAACACAGCGCGAGAACTTTGTGAAGCATACACAAGTATCAATAGCAAAATCAATCAAGCGGAATAAAAGACATCAGACACTGAAGATCAGTTCAATGAAATAAAGTGAGAAAACAAGATTAGAGAAAAAAGAGTGAAAAGAAACGAACAAAGCCTCCAAGAAGTATGGGACTATGTGAAAAGACCAAATCTACATTTGATTTGTGTACTGAAAGTGACGGGGAGAAAGGAACCAAGTTGAAAAACATTCTTCAGGATATTATCCAGGAGAACTTCCCCAACCTAGCAAGACAGGCCAACATTCAAATTCAGGAAATACAGAGAACACCACAAAGTTACTCCATGAAAAGAGCAACCCAAGACACATAATTGTCAGATTCACCAAAATTGAAATGAAGGAAAAAATGTTAAGGGCAGACAGAGAGAAAGGACTAGCTACCCACAGAGAGAAGCCCATCAGACTAACAGGAGATGTCTTGGCAGAAACCCTACAAGCCAGAAGAGAGTGGGGGTCAATATTCAACATTCTTAAAGAAAAGAATTTTCAACCCAGAATTTAACATCCAGTCAAACTAAGTTTCATAAGTGAAGGAGAAATAAAATACTTTACAGACAAGCAAATGCTGAGTGATTTTGTCACCACCAGGCCTGCCCTAAAA
>NW_026653463.1:0-12974 GCF_009828535.3 Hylobates moloch | reverse complement strand
TCTCAGTCTGTCTTGCAGCTCCCCTGGGGCTGAGGCTGACTGCAGATCTGCTGGCCCTGCTCTACAGCACGCGGGGACTCTGCCTGTGTGCCCCCATCTGCTCTTCCTGGGGGCGGTGGCTGCTTCCTCGAGAGGAGGGTGGATCTGCTCTCCTGCCCACCCCTCTCCAGGGCCTTTTGAAGCCCTGGCCACGACCTCCCAGGGTAAGGCCAAGACACCGGGCTCCTTGCCCTTCTTGCTGCTTGGGTGACAATCCTGGGGTCATCCATAGGCCCCAGCACTGTTCCTGCTTCTAAATGGAGAGTATTTTGGCACATCTTCCTGGCGGAGCCCGGGGCCTCATCCCTGTTATTTATCTGGGTAAAGCCAGGTGAAGACATCTGGGCAAGGAGATAGCAGAGTGGCCCCCAGGAAGGGTGGGTGGAAGGCACTGGCCTTTGGGCTTGCCTGGATCAGGGTGGGAGGGGCAAGGTTACCAGGAAGCAGGGCTGTCAGGGCTAAAATCAGGAGGCGGTAATAATGCTGGTGGGGGGACAGGGCTGTCTGGTTGGCTTGGGGTGGGGCATGAGAGCCAAGGTTTGTCAGCACGCAGAGGGGTGGCTGACTCATGGACTAGGGGCTGTAGAACCCAGTGGTTGCCCTTAGCTCCTGGATCCTGGGAGACTTCTGGAGCCTGGGTGTGGGGCAGCCTAGGGGTGGAGGTGGGGCAGACAGGGGTAGGGGTGGGAGAGGAGGCCTTGCATGGCAGGGTGCAGGGTAGGAAACCAGCCAGGGGCCAGTTTGCATTGGTGGCTCCCATCCCCATCCCCACCCCCAAGCCCATCCCTACCCCCACCCTGCTGCAGAGACGGGCCTGGGCTGCTGTCCTCTGCTTTGGCCTCAGCAGATCACAGGATGGAAGCTGGCAGCCCACTTCCTGTGGGTGCACCACTCGAGCCAGCTGTGACCTGCAGTTTCTGCTTCCTGGAGGGTGGGGCGCCCACTCAGGAGAGCACGGCACACCCCACACCCCTCATTTCGAGGATGCTGGGAGGTGGGGACCAAGGTCCTGCAGCCCTGTGCTTGCGCTATGAAAGGTAGCCTGGGAGTCCTGTGTCCGCCCATCCACGTGGGGCCCCAGGAGCCTGAACAGTGGCAGGCAGAGAGATGAGGAGGGAGAGAGAAGAGGAAAAGAAGGAGAGAGAAAGAGAGATGGGGAGAAGGGAGACAGACAGAGAGGGGAAGAGAGATTAAAGAGACAGAGGAGGCTGAGAGGAAAAGGAGCGAGAGAGAGGGGGAGAGACACAAAAGGCAGAGAGACAGGGAGAGACGAGCATGAGTAGGAGCTCGGGTCACTCTCGATCCCAGTTCCCAGTGAAAACGGTAGGTCGCCATCACCTAACTACGCTTGCAATAAAGTCTTCTGCCTCCTGCTTACAGCCTTAGAACCCCTTCTCCGAGAGAATAAAATCTTTGACCGTTGCCCTCTCTCACCGGAGTTTGCTTGTGTCTTCTGATGAACTGTGATGTCTCACCTATCGAGTTCCTGGGCTCAAGGATCCATGAAAAGCCGACGCCTCTTTTGGGGAAGAAGCTCTGCAGTGCCTCATCTTACTAGGCTCCCCAGGAAGCTTGTGAACTTGGCTTGTGCCTTAAGCAGCCGAGTATGTGCCGGGCCTCTGCTTCTCTCTTTCAGTAAGAGGGAGAACCAAGAGACTGAAGCATGGTCTGCAGAGAAGGCACCTGTGCAAACACCAGGAGAATGAGGGGCCTGAGTTGTCTTCATTTCTCCTAAAAACACACATTTCCTCCCAGACCACCCTAGTGAGGGCATGAAGCACAGCATGTGTGTGTGTCTGTG
This sequence comes from Hylobates moloch, assembly GCF_009828535.3. Lineage (NCBI taxonomy): Eukaryota > Metazoa > Chordata > Mammalia > Primates > Hylobatidae > Hylobates > Hylobates moloch. Next base: position 11,134 of record NW_026653463.1, on the reverse strand, counting down.
TGTATGTGTGTGCAGGTATATGCCTGTGTATGTATGTGCGTGTGTGTGTGCAGGTATATACACGTGAATGTATTTATGTGCATGTGTGCAAGTATATGCATGTGTATGTATGTGCATGTGTGTGTGTGTGAGTGTGTTGCAGGGCTTTACAGTGGACAGGATGTGGGAGGGCAGCTGCAGCTCCAAGCTGCAAGTCTTTCTGATAGAATGGTTAAGATTCCCTGGACCACAGAAAGAGTGTTTTCATCTGCACCTATTTTTATTAGCATTTAAACCTGTATTCTTCGTAGCATGTAAAGCTTAAGTTGCTTAACTATTCTTAGAAACATTTACACCAGCGGTCCCCAAACTTTTTGGCACCAGAGAGCAGTTTTCTTGAAGACAACTCTTCCATGGACCTGGGAGAAGGGGAAGGGATGATGCAGAGATGGTTCAAGCCCATTACATTTATTGTGTGCTTTATTTCTATTATTATTTCACTGTAATATATAATGAAATAATTACACAACTCACCATAATATAGACTCAGTGGGAGCCCTAAGCTTGTTTTCCTGCAACTACATGGTCCCATCAGGAGGTGATGGGAGACAGCCACAGATCATCAGGCATTAGGTTCTCATAAGGAGCACGCAATCTAGATCCCTGGCATGCGCAGTTCACAGTTGGGTTCTATGAGACTGTAACGGCACCACTCCTCTGACAGGTGGCAGAGCTCATGCGGTAATGCGAGGGATGGGGAGCAGCTGTTTTTACAGATGAAGCTTTGCTCACTGGCTGGCTGCTCACCTCCTGCTGTGTAGCCTGGTTCCTAACAGGTGGGGACCCCTGATTTACCCAGTAAGATAAACACATTATTATGTCAATTGAAATTATTCACCCTGCACCACCCAAAATTATTGTGCATACCTACACCCATCCAGGGGTCCAGTAGCACACTTTGGGAGCTGTAGACAGTAAGCCTGGAGCTCCACTGAGCATTCCATCTCTCCACCATCTGTGGGCTAACAGGCTGTGTTCGTTTCCTAGGGCTGTTTTACAGTACCACAGACTGGGCACCTTCAAAAACAGAATGTTACCATCTCGCAGTACTGGAGGCCATGGGTCCAAGATCAAGGTGTCAGCAGGGTGGGTCCTTTCTGAGGCTGTGCAGGAAGGCTCTGTTCCAGGCCTGTCTCGTCATGCGTGTATGGACGTCTTCTCCCTGTGACTCTTCATTAAGGGTGATTCTGGGAGGGCTCCGCAGATCTTCTTTTGAAGATCTCACTGTAGATTGCTTGGGACATGCTGGTCTTGTGTCTGAGTAGACATTAGTGAGTATTTCTGTGAATAGTGGTTATAAAGTGAATACTAAGCTCCTTTTTTTAAAGAAAAATACTACTTGACCTTTTATTTCATGTTTTGTGTTTTGAGATCTAATTCACGGAACAGATTTTACAGTTTATTTACCTAAATGTTTGTTCAGAGTTCAGATATAACTTAACTCCTTTTAAACATATCTTTAGTTATGCTTGATAAGAAAAATTCAAATGAAGATTGTATTCTAGTATAAATTGTTGATTTTATAATGACATTAAATATTAAAGTTATTTATTTTTGTGCCACCCTTTAGAGTGAAGAAAAGTTCACTTTTATCATCGAGGAGTGTGTTAACCCTCGCTCTGTTACCTTGTTGGTTAAAGGACCAAATATGCATACTCTCACACAAGTCAAGGATGCCATAAGAGACGGACTTCGTGCTATCCAAAATGCCATTGAAGATGGTAAGCTCTTGTGATTCATATGAACCTCACATATATGTGTGTGTATGTGTATATATACACATACACACACACCTATGTATGCATATATATATATATATGTGTGTGTGTGTGTGTGTGTGTGTGTTCAGACAGAGTCTTGCTCTGTTGCCCAGGCTTTAGTGCAGTGGTGTGATCTCAGCCCACTGCAACCTCCACCTCCCAGGTTCAAGCGATTCTTCTGCCTCAGCCTCCCAAGTAGTGGGGATTACAGGTATGCATCACCACACCCGGCTAATTTTTTATATTTTTAGTAGAGATGAGATTTCGCCATGTTGGCCAGGCTGGTCTCGAATTCTTGGGCTCAAGTGATCTGCCCTCCTTGGCTTCCCAAAGTGCTGAAATTACAGGTGTGAGCCACCACGCCTGGCCTTTAAATTTTTTTAACTTTATTTTTAAATTTTAATCTATTTAATCTATTTATTTATTTTCAGACCAGGTTTTGAAACTGGCTAATTTTTGTACTTTTGGGAGAGATGAGGTTTCTCTGTGTTGCCAAGGTTGGTCCTGAACTCCTGGGCTCAAGGGATCCACTTGCCTTGGCCTCCCAAAGTGCTGGGATTACTGGCATGAGCCACTGCGCCTAGCTGCAAACCTCACATATATATCTTTTTCTCGAGACAGGGTCTTGCTCTGTCACCCAGGCTAGAGTGCAGTGGCGCAGTCATGGCTCACTGCAGCCTCAAACTCCTGTGCTCAAGTGATCCTCCCACCTCAGCTGGACGATAGGTGCATGCCACCACACCTGGTTAATTTTTAAATTTTTTTTTTGTAGAGATGAGGTCTCTCTGTGTTGCCCAGGCTGGTCTTGAACTCCTGGCCTCAAGCAGTTTTCCCCCCTCAGCCTCTCAGAGTGCTGGGATTTATAGGCATGAGCCACCACATTCAGCCCATGTTGAGCATCTTTTAATGTGCTTATTTGCCCTCCATGTATCTTTGGTGAATTTTCTGTTTAAATCTTTTGCCCTTTTAAAAAATTGGATTGTTGGCCATGCACAGTGGCTCTCACCTGTAATTCCAGCACTTTGGGAGGCCAAGGTGAGAGGATTGCTCGAGCCCAGGAGTTGGAAACCAGCCTGGGCAACATAGCAAGACCATGACTCTATACACACACACAAATAGCCAGGCATGGCGGTCTGTACCTGTAGTTCCAGCTGCTTAGGAGGCTGAGGCAGGAATATCACTTGAGCCCCAAGAGTTTGAGGTTACAGTGAGCTATGATCACACCACTGCACTCCGGCCTGGGCGACAGAGCGAGACCCTGTTTCCAGAAAGACAAAAAGAAAAGACAAGAAAAAATTGTGTTAAGTTTTCTATTGTTGAGTTTGAGAGTTCTTTGTATGTACGTTGGGTACAAGTGCTTTTTCAGATAATGATTGGCAATTTTTTTCTCCTCGATGGCTTATTTTATTATTAACAGTGCTTTTCAAAGAGAAGTTCTTAATTTTGATGAAGTCTAATTTATTATTTTTATTCTCTCATGGATTATGCTTTTGGTGTGGTATCTAAAAAATCTTTACCTAACCTAGGGTCACAAAGATTTTCCTCTAAAAGTGTTACAGTCTTATGTTTTACATTTAGGTCTGTGATTCATTTTAACTTTTGTATATGGTGCAAGTATGGATACAAGTTCATTTTTTTCATATAAAGGTATCAGATTGTTTTAGTCTTATTTGCCGAAAAGACTTTACTTTCACCACCGAATTGCCTTTTCTCATGTATAAAAAATCCGTTTTTCATATTTGTGTGGTTCTATTTCTGTGCTCTTTTTTCTGTTCTACTGATGCATTTGTCTATTTTAATGTTAATATCATACTGTCCTGACGACTGTAGCTTTATAATAAATCTTGAAATCAGTATTGTTAACTCTCATGTTTTTTGTTTTGGTTTTTTTTAAGTTATTTTGGTCATTCTAAGTCTTTGGCGTTTCCATATGACTTCCATATGAATTTTAGAATCAGCTTGTCAATTTCTACCAAAAAGACTGCTGCTGGGATTTTGATCAGAACTTTTTTTTTTCGAAAGGATCTTACTCTGTCACTCAGGCTGGAGTGCAGTGGCATGATCATGGCTCACTGCAGACTCGACCTGCTGAGCTCAAGTGACTCTCCCACCTTAGCTTCCCAAGTAGCTGGAACCACAAGCATCCACTACCGTGCCTGGTTAATTTTTTTTTATTTTCTGTAGAGACAGCGTCTCATTATGTTGTTCCCCAGGCTGGTCTCAAATTCCTGGGCTCAAGCGATCCTCCCACCTTGGCCTCCCAAAGTGCTTCGATTACAGGTGTGAGCCACTACACCCTGCTTGATTGGAATTTTATTAAATCTGTAGATCAATTGGGAGATAGTTGATATTTTAATAATGAGCCTTCTAACTCATGAATATCATCCTATCTACTTGAGTCTTCTTGAATTTATCTCAGCAATATTTCATAGTTTTCAGTATATGAGCCTCACACACTTTTTTCCATATTTATCTCTATATATTTCATTCATTTTGTTGCTATTGTATAGGTTATTTTTAAAATTTCCATTTCTGATTGTTGGTTGCTAATATAGAGAAATATATTTTATTTTTGTACATGGATCTTGAATTCTGCAACCTTGCTAAATCACAATTAGCTTTCTTATAGGCTTCATTGAATTGTCTATGTAAGTGATTACATTGTCTGCTAATACAGTTATACTTTTTTCTTTCCAATATGGGTATTTTAAAATTTTCTCCCTTATTTCATGGGCCGGAACCTCCAGTATAATGTTGACTAGAAATAATGAGAATGGACGTCCTTTCCTCATCGCTGATCTTCGGGGGAAAGCATTCAACCTTTCTCTATTACGTATGATGTTAGCGTTAGCTATAGGTTTTTACCAGGCTGAGGAAGTTCTCCCTTCTGCGCCTAGTTTGCTGACAAATTTTAATCAAGAATAAATGCCAGGCTGGGCACGGTGGCTCATGCCTGTAATTCCAGCACTTTGGGAGGCCGACACGGGTGGATCACCTGAGGTCCACAACACATAGTGAGACCCTGTCTCTACCAAAAAATAAAATTAAAAATTAAAAAAATTCATGAGGTGTAGTGGCATGTACCTGTAGCCCCAGCTACTGAAGAGGCTGAGGTGGGAGGATTGCTTGAGCCCTGGGGATCAAGGCTGCAGTGAGCTGTGATCACACCACTGCACTAAAGCCTGGGCAACAGAGCAAGACCCTGTAGAAAGAAAGGAAAAGTGACCAGGCACGGTGGCTCACGCCTATAATCCCAGCACTATGGGAGGCTGCAGGCAGGCGGATCACCTGAGGTCAGGAGTTCAAGACCAGCCTGACCAATATGGAGAAACCTCATCTCTACTAAAAATTCAAAAGTAGCCAGGTGTGGTGCCGCACACCTGTAATCCCAGCTACTTGGGAGGCTGAGGCAGGAGAATCGCTTGAACTCGGGAGGCAGAGGTTGCAGGGAGCCAAGATGGTGTCATTGCACTCCAGCCTGGGCAACAAGAGCAAGACTCCATCTCAAAAAAAAGTAATAATAATAATAAAGAAAAATAAGGAAGGAAAGGAACGGAAAGGAGGAAAGGAATGGAAAGGAGGAAAGGAGGAAGGAAGGAAGGAAGAGAGGAAGGAAGGAAGGAAGGGAGGAAGGGAGGGAGGAAGGAAGGAAGGAAGGGAGGGAGGGAGGGAGGAAGGGAGATTCTTAACCCAGTCTGAGAGAGTCAAGGCCTCCTGAGGCTACAGCAGCTAAGCTGAGACTCACCGGTGAGTAGGAGCCAGCCAGTAGAAGGGGGCTGTGAGGTGTGGAGGATCTTCCAGGAAGAGGAAAGGCACAAAGGTAGGACACAGTGTGGGGTCTGCAGAGAACCATAAGCAATTTGTTGGGAGGCCGAGAGTGCTAGAAAGGAGGTAGGAGAGGGACAGGGCCAGGCCTTGTAGGATTTTACTTATGTATATTATAGGCCTTTGTGTCATCCAAATACATAACAAAATGCATTCTACACAGCGGGCCTTCCATAAATACTTTCAAAAATGAATACAATGATTGGCTGGGCACGGTGGCTCACACCTGTGATGCTAACCGTTTGGGAGGCCGAGGCGGGTGAATCACCTGAGGTCAGGAGTTTGAGACCAGCCTGGCCAACATGGTGAAACACCGTCTCTACTAAAAATACAAAAATTAGGCCGGGTGCGGTGGCTCACGCTTGTAATCCCAGCACTTTGGGAGGCCGAGGCGGGCGGATCACGAGGTCAGGAGATCGAGACCACGGTGAAACCCCGTCTCTACTAAAAATACAAAAAAATTAGCCGGGCGTGGTGGCGGGCGCCTGTAGTCCCAGCTACTCGGAGAGGCTGAGGCAGGAGAATGGCGTGAACCCGGGAGGCGGAGCTTGCAGTGAGCCGAGATTGCGCCACTGCACTCCAGCCTGGGCGACAGAGTGAGGCTCCGTCTCAAAAAAAAAAAAAAAAAAAGAATGCGGGGGTCTATGTTTCCCAACTCTCCTGCCCCAGTAAACAAGGATGTCTCGCCCTAACCGAACTGGCAGGTGGAGGCAAGACAGCCACTGAGCAGGCACGCTCACCAACTTCTCTTGAACCTAGAAGAGCATGCAGGGCTGTGGAGGCAGCTGTTTAGAGATCTGAGGTATCTCCAGGGACCACCAGGGAAGGGAGACGCCAATGTGGCCAACCCTTGGCAGCCACACCCCAAAAGCCGAGGCCGCCCCCCCCCAGGCCGCTGGGTACACACTACCTGGTGACGCCATCTTTGATGTGGTAGAGCAGACACTCAGACATCAGAGGGTCTTCGTTCAGGTTCACCAGGTGGGGGGGAGTCTAAGCGGGGAGAGAAAGGTGGTCAGGGGGAGCCAGCCAGGGGGCGCTATGGAAAGGAAGAAAGGGAGCAGTGGGAGGAGAAACCCCTCCAGGCCTGGCACTGCCAGCTGCACCCCCTCACTCTGGAGAGCTCTCCTGCCTTCTGTACTTCTCCCATCGTCATCCCTCCACCCTGATGACATTCTTTGGTTCCCACCTCTCACACCAACCGCTTTCGGGACAGCCTGATCCACCCTCTCCTCACACGGGGGGCCTACAAAAATTGCCCCACCCATCCTGCTGCATCCAGATCAGCAACCCTTCCCAAGGCCTGTCTCTTCAGAAGCACCTCGACCCACCAGGCTCCCTGACCAGAAGCCCCGGACCCACTGCATTCTCTTCTTCTTCCCTATATTCCTCTGTCTCAGGTCCCATCATTTCTTTCCTCAAAATGTACCTTGCAGCTTCTGGAGAGCTGGGGGAGACTGAGTAAGCAGGCTGGTACTCCCCACCTTTCATCAACCTTCAATTTCCTACACACATCAATTACTTTCACAATTTAAAAATAAAAAGTGTCACTTCAACTCAAAAGCAAATGGAACAAACATGTTTCTTGAAGCAGACTCCCTGACTCTTCCACAGTGACTACCCCTCCCTCGGCTGCTTCACCTCAAGCCTGGGTCCCTGCAGCACCCGCCTGGGGCTGTCCCTGCCTAAGGCCCCAGGCCAAGTCCATCCTGAACACCTGAGTGATTGTTACGCTGCTCTGTGCTGAAAACCCGGCCCATTCCCTTCTCCCAAAGCTCTTTCTCCTGACTTGTTTCCGTTACAACAGCCCTGCCCTTGCTGGGCAGTACTCTGGGTGGCATACAGGCCATGCTGCCTCTGTACCCCCCGCTGCCACGCCTGGGGAAGTCTCCCTTCCCGCCAGCTGCTGCCCTGCCACACACCTGTCCATCCCTCAGCACCACCCTGCCCCAGGCCCACCTGCCTTCCTGCCACCCCTCAGGTCTCCCAGCTTCCTGTCCACGCCTCGCTATGGCCATGTCTTTGCTTCGCTGCTGAGACCTCTCCAGCTGGAACCCCAGCCCCGCTGGACTTGAGCCTACTTTTTCCCCTGGCATCCCTGGGCCTCCTCCATGTCCTGGCTCTAGTCCACCTGTCCAAGCCCCCCTCCCAGGCCTCTCTCCCGGACTCTGTACTTCCACCCAGCGGACCCCTGAGCACTCCCTCCAAAGCAGGCCTCCTGTATCCCTGACTGCCAATGTCCCCAACAACAGCCTCCCAAAGTGCTGGGATTACAGGCGTGAGCCACCGTGCCCGGCCCATTATGAGTTCTTACTATATTCTCCTTGGGCCGGGCATCGTGGCTCACACCTGTAATCCCGGCACTTTGGGAGGCCAAGGCGGGCGGATCACAAGGTCAGGAGATTGAGACCATTCTGGCTAACACGGTGAAACCCCGTCTCTGCTACAAATACAAAATATTAGCCGGGGGTGGTGGTGTGTGCCTGTAATCCCAGCTACTTGGGAGGCTGAGGCAGAAGAATCGTATGAACCCGGGAGGCAGAGGTTGCAGCGAGCCGAGATTGCACCGTTGCACTCCAGCCTGGGTGACGGTACGAGACTCCGTCTCAAAAAAAAAAAAAAGAACTCATAATGAAGGCTGCCTCTGAGAGGGGAACTTAAGGGTGGGAAGGATGGAGGGTTACTTTTTTTTTTTTCTATAACAAAATGCTGTAAACTGAGAGACGTAACTTCTCACTGTACACACCTTTTAGAACTATTAGAATGTCCTCTCTGGTGTGTATTACCTTTGTAAGAACAATTTAAAACAAGAACCCCCTCCTTTGGTCTCCAGGCTTTGGCAGGTGGCATCTCTGCCAGCTCTCCAAGGAAGAAACCTCCACCCCACCAGTCTCCCCACTCCTTTCTGCATTTTCTCCATCCTTGCAACCGTAGTGGAAGCGGCCCAGCTCCAGGTATACAAAGGTGGCTGGAAGCCATACTGAGGGCATCTTGTAGCCCCTCTTTCCACCGAGGTGTGGCTGGGTCCCAGAAGAGTCTGGCTCCCTCAGAAGGACCCCAAAGCCCCAGACAAGACCCCAGACAAGCAGCCTGGCCTGCTGCCCACAGCTCTCTCACTCCCTCACTGTGGCTTGGGCCAGGCAAGACAAAACCCCTCTCCCCTTTTCCGAACAGGGGTTCAGTGATCCCTGCTTGCTTAGTCCCCCAGATGGACCTGACTTTACAAAATAGAGAGAAGCCTTGTTCTGGTAACGCATCACCTCTTCCAGGCAGCCCCCAGTGACCCTGTCTGGCTCAGAGCACAGTGTATCTGACTTAGGGCCTGATCCTCTGCTGCTTCACACCATGGTCCAGACAGGCTGGGCTGGTTCCCTGGTGGAACCGGAAGTTCATGCTCTGCTCAAACTGGCCTCTGCACCATCCCTTCATTGGTATGCAGCGGTACAGCGGTGCTGGCTGTCTATAGCCAGTGCCCTTTCTGACTGGTCAGTCCCTGTGCCGGATGGTTATTAATATTTGGAGTATCTTTCTGCCTCCACCTGAGCCTGACCTCTCCTGCCCTGCTCCTTCCTTCCTTTCAGCAAAGATTTATTAGGCACCTAAAACCTGGCAGCAGGCACGTGTCAAGCACTGGCGTGTCCCACTCACCCCAACACATACCCCAGGCTGTTCAACCTCATGGTGGCCCTACTCCTCCATACCCCCCCAAGTCCTGTCCACCTTTCAGGTTCCACTGTCCAAACCACCTTCTCTAGGAAACCAGTTGCGGCATAGCTCCAAGCTACACAGGTGCCTCCATCTATAACCAACCTCTCGCTGCACTGGTAACCACTGTCTTACAATGTAGTGCTCACGCCTCCTCTATTCCCTTTAGTCTTGTCTTCTCAAGTTATCCTTTTGAAAAATAGATTTCTTTAGCTATCTGAGTATGCACAGAATACAAAACACAAATGATACAAAAGCATGCACAGTGCCTCAGTCTCTATCCCAACCAACCTCCGATTTCCCAGGTCCTCTCCCTCTCCTGAGGCTGACTGTCAAGTGGCTGGAGGGAGAAGGCAGGGATGACTAGACAACACAGAGAGGAGGTGGCAGCGGAGGGGACAGAAACGATGGACGGACAAGCCGGGGACCTCAAAGGGAGTGATCAGGGACAGCACTCACTACCCTGCACCCGCTGCCTCTCTTCTAAGCATCCAGTGAGCTCTCTAGGCCTCCTCGCCCGATTCCTCACTCACCTTCTTTGGAGAGAAGACGCCCACAGTTCCCCCATCCTCCCGGACGGCCACCCCCATCTCAGCCAGCAATGCTTCTCTGTAGGCAGAGGGGAGGCAAATGTCAGTCTTAGCTTCACCGCCTGTGACCTCCTTCCCTGTGGGGCCTGACCTCCCCCACAGCCTCCAGCTCCTCCCAGGACCCCAGCTGTCGGCCCTCACACCTCTCCATCCTCAGGGCTTCTGTCTTGCGTAGCTTCTCCTCCCACGTCTCGTTCAGCTCAGCTATAATCTTCTCTGTCTCCTGGGGGCCTAAGGGTGGGTAGGTTTCAGGATGGTCTGGGACAAGCAGACCCAGGGTAGGGACAACCTACCCTGGGGCCACGCTACTCCTAGAATTCCTTCTTTCTCAAGCTTGACTTTGGAGAAGTGAACTCCCAGGAACGCCCAGACCCCCAGCCCTTGCCAGCTCCAGCTTCCCACCTGCAGCCTCTCCATGGCTTCCTCAGGCCCAATCTGGGGCTCCGTGTTGGGGGAGAATGACGGCTCCAGCTCCCCATGATGTGTGGTGGGTGATGAGGGTGAAACTGGAGCCAGGGGAGATGACACAGCTGGCAGGGCGCCTCTGACACTCCCTTCTTCTGTCTTCAGGCCTGGGAGGGAGATAGAGGAAAAAGAACGAGGCTAAGGAAAGGAGCTGATGAGAGACATCCAGGAGACCAAGAGCTTCACAGAGGACCAGTCTGTAAGGACTACAGAAGACCGCTGGTCAGCCTCCTACCAGGCAAGGAGCGAGCCCTCCTACTGCAGCCACGACAAATGGGCACCCAGTCTCTCTGCTTCAACTCCAGGGGTGGAGAGCTCATTACTGAAGGAGGCGGCCAGTCCTTCCCACTATTAGATGACTTGCACCATCAGAAAATTCTTAGGTGGGGCTAGGTGTGGGGGCTCACACCTGCAATCTCAGCACTTTGGGAGGCCGAGGTGGGTGGATCACCTGAGGTCAGGAGTTCGAGACCGGCCTGGCCAACATGGTGAAACCCCGTCTCTACTAAAATACAAAAATTAGCCTGGTGTGGTGACGGGTGCCTGTAATCCTAGCTACTTGGGAGGCCGAGGCAGGAGAATCGCTTGAACCTAGGAGGCGGAGGCTGCAGTGAGCCGAGACCACGCCATTGCACTCCAGCCTGGGCGACAGAGCGGGACCGTCTCAAAAAAAGAAAATTCTTAGCTGGGCCGGACACAGTGGCTCACACCTGTAATCCCAGCACTTTGGGAGGCCAAGGTGGGCACATC
>NW_026653462.1:2826-12981 GCF_009828535.3 Hylobates moloch | reverse complement strand
CTCACGCCTGTAATTCCAGCACTTTGGGAGGCTGAGGCGGGCCGATCATGAGGTCAGGAGTTTGAGACCAGCCTGACCAATATGATGAAACCCCGTCTCTACTAAAAATACAAAAATTAGCCAGGCATGGTGGCACATGCCTGTAGTCCCAGGTACTCGGGGGGCTGAGGCAGGAGAATCACTTGAACCCGGGAGGCAGAGGTTGCAGTGAGCCGAGATCGCACCATTGCACTCCAGCCTGGGCAACAAGAGTTAAACTCTATCTCAAAAAAAAAATTAAAATTAAAATTAAAAAAAAGTGGGATAAGCAACTGCTTAGATAGAAATGGAACAGAGATAGGAAAAGATGGGGACCTAAAGCCTCAAGTTCAGGAGGCAATGGATCTGGAAGCTGCTGGTGATTATGCAGGATAAAGGGAGTTAAACGGAATCCATGCAAGGACAGTGATCTGGGTCTCTGATTAAGGTCAGTGGTTGGAACGGCACCACCTCACCCAGTAAAGAGGCTAGGAGGAGAAAAGCTATTGTCAATCTGTGGCTTTTAGTAAACTATGCATGTAGGAAGGTGGGAGGACATGGATACAGCCTTGGCACTTAGAAGTGGATCAAATCATCCGCTGGATACCATCTGAAAGACCCTAGAAATGCTGTCATAAAGCCTGGTTTTGAACTGGAGTCCCTGGGGGTGGGGTGAAGGCAATGTCAAAATGCTAGAGAGGATGTGAAAAAGATAGAGGAAGATGGAGACCCATCCACTCATCATTCAAAAGAGCCTACAAGTCAAAATGCCAAAAACACATTAAAAAAAAAATCTAAGACCAAGAAAGATAAACTACAAATCAATAACCTAATAATAAATTCACTGCAGGCAATAACTTATGGAATAGTCTGTCAAAGATTTAAAAATACATATATTAGGATGTTCAAAGAGAAGAATTATAGAATAATTTTTATTTCAAAGAGAGTGGAATTATAAATAAAAAATTAACAGAAAAGAAATAAGCATAGGTGGATATGAAAAAACATCAATTTCTTAAAATATTATACATAAACACAATGGAGTACTACTCAGCCATAAACAAGAATGAAATCCTGTCATTTGCAGCAACATGAACGGAATTAGAGGACATTATGTTAGCTGAAATAAACCAGGAACAGAAAGTTAAACACTGCATGGTCTCACTCATATGTGGAAGCTAAAAAAAAAAAAGTTGATCTCATAGAAGTAAAAAGTAGAACAGAGGATAGTAGAGGCTGGGAACAGCAGAAGAAGAGGAGATAGGGAGAGATTTGTGAAAGGATACAAAATTACAGCTAGATAGGAGGAATTAGTTCTAGTGTTCCATAGCACTGTACTGTGACTCTAGTTAGCAATAACATATAGTTTCAAATAGCTAGAAGGAGGATATTGATTGTTCTCAATAAAAGAAGTGATAAATGTTTGAGATGATGGATATGCTAATTACCATGATCTGCTCACTATATGTATCAAAACATCACTACATATTTCGTAAATATGTACAATTATTATGCGTCAATTTAAAAATATATTTTAAAGTTAAAAAGAAAATATCTGCAACAGTGTTATCAGGAAAAAGTGGTTAAGTTATTTGGATAGCTGGACTCCATTTTGTAGAAAATAAGAATACCAATCATTGAAAAAATTGTATGGAAGGATATACAGCAAAATTTTAAAGGACGTTATCTCTGACTAATGAGGCTGTGGGAAATTTTCTTTCGGACAATAATTTCTAATTATTTGATTATGTATGGCTATGATAATAAAATGAATGGATAAAATATAAAATAAAATGTTTTTTTAAAAAAGTAGATGCCAGCCGGATGTGGTGGCTCATGCCTGTAATCCTAACACTTTGGGATGCTGAGGTGGGCAGATTGCTTGTGTCCAGGGGTTCAAGACCAGCCCAGGCAACATGGCGAAAACCCATCTATACTACAAATACAAAAAAATTAGCAGGTCGTGGTGGCACGCGGCTGTAGTCCCAGCTACTTGGGGGGTTGAGGTGGGAGAACCGCCTGAGCCCAGGAGGTTAAGGCTGTAGTGAGCCAAGATTGCACCACTGCACTCCAGTTTGGGTGACAAACTGAGACCCTGTCTTGGAAAAAAAAAAGAAAGAAAAGAAAAAGTAGATGCCAATTCTATTTCAAAGAAAATTGTATGGAAACTATAAGGCTACCAAAACAAGTGAAGAAGGAAGAGAAGATAGTGTAGGAAAAAGCTCTGTGTTCTAAATATGCTTTGCTATTAACAGTAAAAGTTATACTTGTAAATATTAAATTGGAAACAAAAAATAATAAATTATGCATTTATAAATAAAAAATATAATTGAAAATTTTAAAGAATAATAGATGAGATAAACTCTAGACCAGACAGAGTTAAAGAGACAATTTTGTGGCCGGGCGTGGTGGCTCATGCCTGTAATTCCAGCACTTTGGGAAGCCTAGGTGGCCGGATTATGAGGTCAGGAGTTCGAGACCAGCCTAACCAACATGGTGAAACATCTCTACTAAAAATACAAAAATTAGCCAGGCATGGTGGCCGGCGCCTGTAATCCCAGCTACTCAGGAGGCTGAGGCAGGAGAATTGCCTGAACCCAGGATTGGAGGTTGTGGTGAGCTGAGATTGCGCCGCTGCACTCCAGCCTGGGAGACAGAGTGAGATTCCGTCTAAAAAAAAAGGACAATTTTGTGAATTAAAAGGTAGCTCCATAAATGCCAACCACTCTGATGGAAAAAAAAAAAAAGATAGTCCCAGTGAATCCCCCTAAAATGGAGCACAAAGCAAAAAAAGATTAGAAACAAATAGGAGGCTAGGCACGGTGTCTCATGCCTGTAATCTCAGCACTCTGGGGGGCCAAGGAGGGTGGATTGCCTGAGCTCAGGAGTTCGAGACCAGACTGGGCAACATGGTGAAACCCCATTTCTATAAAAAATATATATATTTTTAAAAACCGGCCAGGCACGGTGGCTCACGCCTGTAATCCCAGCACTTTGGGAGGCCGAGGCAAGCAGATCACCTGAGGTCCGGAGTTCGAGACCAGCCTGACCAACATGGTGAAATCCCATCTCTACTAAAAATACAAAAATGTGTTGGATGTGGTGGTAGGCACCTGTAATCCCAGCTATTTGGGAGGCTGAGGCAGGAGAATCGCTTGAACCTGGGAGGCAGAGGTTGCAGTGAGCCGAGATTGCACTCCAGCCTGGGGGACAGAGTGAGACTCTGACTCAAAAAAATAAATAAATAAAAAATATATAAAAAACAAACAAATATGAAAGGGGTAGTTAAGAGATATGAAAGATAAAATAAATAGGCCGGGTATGGTGGCTTACGCCTGTAATCCCAGCACTTTGGGAGGCCAAGGCAGGCAGATCATGAGGTCAGGAGTTCGAGACCAGCCTGGCTAACATGGTGAAACCCCGTCTTTACTAAAAATACAAAAAATTAGCTGGGTGTGGTGGTGTGCGCCTGTAGTCCCAGCACTTGGGAGGCTGAGGCAGAAGAATTGCTTGAACCCAAGAGGCAGAAGTTGCAGTGAACTGAGATTGCACCACTGCACTCCAGCCTGGGTGACAGAGCGAGATGCCATCTCAAAAAAAAAACAAAAAAAGAAAGATAAAATAAATAGAAGAGAAGCACTATTTCAAGATATAATAACTAATAATTTTTCAAAATTAAAGGCATGAGTCCTTAGATGAATATCAAACAGCATAAAATAATCTACAGGCCAGGTGTGGTGGCTCACATCTGTAATCCCAGCATGTTGGGAGGCTGAGGTGGGGGGATCACCTGAGGTCAGGAATTTGAGACCAGCCTGGCCAACATGGTGAAACCCTGTCTCAACTAAACATATGAAAAATTAGCTGGGTGTGGTGGCACATGCCTGTAATCCCAGCTACTCAGGCGGCTGAGGCAGGAGAATTGCTTGAACTTGGGAAATGGAGGTTGAAGTGAGCCGAGATTGTGCCATTGCACTCCAGCCTGGGCCACAGAGTGAGACTCCATCTCAAAAAAAAAAAAAAAAAAAATCTACAGCTAGATACATTAAAGTGAAATTGCCAAGAAGAAATAATCTAAAAGGTTATCATAGTGGCCAAAAAATTGCTTTCAAAAGTACAACAATTGGTCTAATAGCAGATTCCTCATGACCTCGACAGACAATGGAGTAATATCGGAGGGAAATGCAACCTAGACATTTATGCCCTGCTAAAATATCATTTTTTAAATGGTGGCAAAATAAGGACCTTTTCATATGTACATGCTTGGAGACTTTGTCACCCACAGACTTTCATGGAGAGATTTTTTTTTTTTTTATGAGATAGAATCTTGCTCTGTTGTCCAGGCTGGAGCACAGTGGAACAGTCTTGACTCACTGCAACCTCCACCTCCTGAGCTCAAGTGATCCTCCCACCTCAGCCTCCCAAGTGGCATGGGTGCGCCCCTCCATGCCCAGCTAATTTTTTTTTATTATTTGTAAAGATAGGGTTTCACTATGTTGCCCAAGCTGGTCTCGAACTCCTGAGCTCAAGTAATCCTCCTGCCTCGGCCTCCCAAAGTGCTAAGATTATAGGCATGAGCCACTGTGTCTGACCTAAAAGAATTATTAAAGGGGCTGTGTATGGTGGCTCATGCTTATAATCCCAGCACTTTGGGAGGCCAAGGCGGCTGGATCACGAGGTCAGGAGTTCAAGACCAGCCTGGTCAAGATGGTGAAACCCCGTCTCTACTAAAAATACAAAAATTAGCTAGGCGTGGTGGCTGGCGCCTGTAATCCCAGCTACTCTGGAGGCTGAGGCAAGAGAATCGCTTGAACCTGGGAGGCGGAGGTTGCAGTGAGCAGAAATTGTGCCACTGCACTCCAGCCTGGGAAACACAGCATGACTCCTTCTCAAAACAAACAAACAAACAAACAAACAATTATTAAAGGATGTACTTCAGCAAGAACAAAAGTGAGCTCAAAAAGAAAAAACAATAAAAAAAGAAAGTGAGCCTAGAGATGAGGTATGGTATCTAACAGCAGTGAGAACAGAAATTGACAAAATATGTCAGAAAATTTAATTACCTGTTGACTAATACTTTAAAAAGAAAACAAATTGGGCCAGGTGTGGTGGCTCACACCTATAATCCCAGCACTTTGGGAGGCCAAGGTGGGCGGATCATGAGGTCAGGAGTTCAAGACCAGTCTGGCCAACATAGTGAAACTCTGTCTCTACTAAAAATTCAAAAATTAGCTGGGCATGGTGGTGCATGCCTGTAGTCCCAGCTACTCGGGAGGCTGAGGCAGGAGAATCGCTTGAACCTGGAAGGCGGAGGTTGCAGTGAGCCGAGATCACGCCACTGCACTCCAGCCTGGGTGACAAAGCAAGACTCTATCATAAAAAACAAACAAAAAAAAGACTCAAGGAGGATTCTCCTCTACAAGTTTCAGAGGGAGCATGACCCTGCTGACATCTCTATTTAGGGCTTCTGGCCTCCATAACCATGAGAAAATACATTTCTATTGTTTTAAACCACTCAATTTTTGGCATTTCTTACAGCATTTCCTAGGAAGCTAATACGAACCCTAATATTCTTCAATAGGTGGATGTAAAACAAACTGTAGCACATCCCTAAAATGAACTATAACCTGGGAGGTGGAGGTTGCAGTGAGCTGAGATGGTGCCACCGCACTCCAGCTTGGGTAAGAGAGTGAGACTTCATCTCAAAAAAAAAAAAAAAAGAAAGAAAAAGAAAAAGAAAAGAAAAAACCAAGAACTTGTATTAAAAAATATTATGAGTAATATTTACTTAAAATATTTACTAAGGCCAGGTGCAGTGGCTCACACCTGTAATCCCAGCACTTTGGGAGGCCGAGGTGGGCTGATCACCTGATGTCAGGAATTTGAAACCAGCCTGACCAACGTGGAGAAACACTGTCTCTACTAAAAATACAAAAGTAGCCGGGTATGGTAGCACATGCCTGTAATCCTAGCTACTTGGGAGGCTGAGGCAGGAGAATCGCTTGAACCTGGGAAGTGGAGGTTGCAGTGAGCCAAGATCTCACCATTGCACTTCAGCCTGCGAAACAAGAGCGAGACTCCATCTAAAAAAAAATAAATATTTACTTAAGAAAGTAAATATTGGGGCCAGGCACAGTGGCTCATGCCTGTAAAGAAAATAACTTGTACTAAAAAATAATAGTATGAGTATACATGTGCTATGTTGGTTTGCACATGTACCCTAGAACTTAAAGTATATGTATATATATAAAAAGAATATATTTTTTAAAAAGGAAAATAAATAATAATAGTATGAGTAATATTTACTTAAAATATTTACTTAAAAAAGTAAATATTGGGGCTGCGCAGTGGCTCACGCCTGTAATACCAGCACTTTGTGGGGTGAAGGCAGGTGGCTCACTGGAGGTCAGGAGTTCAAGACCAGCCTGGCCAACATGGTGAAATTCTGTCTCTACTAAAAATACAAAAAATTAGACCAGGTGTGGTGGCTCACACCTGTAATCCCAGCACTTTGGGAGGCCGAGGCGGGCAGATCACCTGAGGTAAGGAGTTCGAGATCAGCCTGGCAAACACGGTGAAATCCCATCCCTACTAAAAATACAAAAATTAGCTGGGCATGGTGGTGCATGCCTGTAATCCCAGCTACTTGGGAGGCTGAGGCAGGATAATTGCTTGAACCTGGGAGGTGGAGGTTGCAGTGAGCCGAGATGGTGCCACTGCACTCCAGACTGCATGACAGAGCAAGACTGTCTCAAAAAAAAATAAATATGTCAATAAATAATTTAAACAATTAAAAAGTAAAAACATAAAAAATTAGCCTGGCGTGGTGGCTCACTCCTGTAGTCCCATCTACTCGGGAGGCTGTGGCAGGAGAATCACTTGAACCCAGGAGGCAGTCATTTCAGTGAGCTGAAATTCCACCACTGCACTCCAGCCTGGGCAACAGAGGGAGACTCTATCTAAAAAATAAATAAATAAATAAATAAATAAATAAATAAATAAATAAATAAATATTGGGGAGAAAGAAGTTATTCAATAGATTGTTAAGGAGAGCTAAGATCTGTGTTATGTTCAGGAGAGAATAAAAATACTGAATAAGTTTAAATGTTGTTACAAAAACATGTAGTTAAATATGGATAGGATGACCATGGTGGCTCATGCCTGTAATCCCTGCACTTTAGGAGGCCCAGGTGGGTGGATCACAAGGTCAGGAGTTTGAGACCAGCCTGGCCAATATGGTGAAACCCCGTCTCTACTAAAAATACAAGAAGTAGCTGGGCATGATGGTGTGTGCCTGTAGTCGCAGCTACTCAGGAGGCTGAGGTAGGGGAATCGCTTGAACGAGGAAGACGGAGGTTGCAGTGAGCCAAGATGGTGCCACTGCACTCCAGCCTGGGAGACAGAGCAAGACTCTGTCTCCAAAAAAAAAAAAAAAAAAAAGATGTAAACATTAAGGATAATCACAAAAATTATAGAAATGTAATCTATATAAAGTAGCAGAGGAAGAGGAAACGAGAAAAAGGATTGTGAACAGAAAACAATACTAAGAAGATAAAATTGGTAATAATCAGAAATATTTACAGATGAACCCAACAAATGACGAAGACTATCAGATCAAGTAAATGAAACAAAATCTAGCTATACACAGCTTATGAAAGTCAAAGCTAAACAAAGCAACATAGAAAATTTAAAATTAAGGAGATGACATTGCTTCAAGAACTCTTATTCAACGAACATCACAGGTTCGAATTGACAGAATTACAAGAAGAAACTTATAATCACAATAATTATATTGTGAGAAGTTAACAAAACTCATGATTTTTATTGATAGATTACACAAACTGGAAAATAGTAAGAATATAAAAATAAATATGTAGAGGCCGGGTGCAGTGGCTCATGTCTATAATCCCAACACTTCGGAAGGCCAAGGCGGGCGGATCACCTGTGGTCGGGAGTTTGAGACCAGCCTGACCAACATGGACAAACCCCGTCTCTACTAAAAATACAAAATTAGCAGGGCGTGGTGGCGCATGCCTGTAATCCCAGCCACTCGGGAGGCTGAAGCAGGAGAATGGCTTGAACCCGGGAGGCGGAGGTTGTGGTGAGCCAAGATTGTGCCACTGTACTCCAGTCTCGGCAAAGAGAGCAAAACGCCGTCTCAATACATACATAAATAAATAATTAAATAGGATATATGGGTTGAATATAGAATTTAGAAGTTTTGTAAAACACAACCAACAAACTTGAGCAAATATTTAATGTAAAACTTCATGCCTAAGAAATGGAGAATATATATTATTTTTAATATCCAGTTCATTGTATGAGACTAGTATAACATACTAAAGCAGGACAAGGATGATATGGAAAAAGAAAATTATAAACCAATTTTATTTATGAACAGTGAAATAAAAATCCTAAGTAAACTAAAATCTAACAATGTATAGAAATAATAATAATAATTAGTGACCAAGTAAGTTTACCGAAAGAATGCAAAGAACACATCAGAAAATCTATTAATATAATGCACCAAAATAACAGATTAAAAAAAAATCAGCCTGGGCAACATAGTGAGACCCCATCTCTACAACAAAAAAATATACAAAAATTTAGCCAGGCGTGGTGGTGTGCACCTGTAGTCCCAGCTATTCAGGAGGATGAGGTGGGAGGATGGCTTGAGACCAGGAGTTTGAAGCTGCAGTGAGCTATGACTGTACCACTGCACTCCAGCCTGGGTGACAGAGTGAGACCCTGTTGAAACAAAGAAAAAATCCCCAAAACAAACAAACAGAAAGCAAAACAAAAAACTCTCAAAAACGTATCAGTCCAGTAGATGCAGAAAATAAAATTTCAAAATTAATTCATTTAGTTTCAACTGCATCTGTCATGTTTAATTTCCTTAAACGACCTGGAACGGCAATACTGGTAAAATGTTGATAATTATTGAAGTTGGGTGGTGGAGATTCACTACAGTATTCTATCTACTTTTGTGTATGTTCAAAATTGTCCATAATAAAAAAAGTTAAAAAGATACTCAGAAGCTAAAAAATAATCTAAAGCAATTAAAGCAAAATGGTAGGTGGGTATATGGATGTTTGAGATATTATTCTTTATACTTTTGATGTTTGAAATATTTCACAATTTAAAAACAATTAACACAAAAGAAAAGTCACAGAATCTTCGAAAACAAGATTTCTATTTTCTTTTTTTGAGACAGGGACTCACTCTGTCTGCCCAGGCTGGAGTGCAGTGGCAGGATCACAGCTCACTGCGACCTCTGCCTCCTGGGTTCAAACGATTCTCCTGCCTCAGCCTCCTGAGTAGCCGGGATTACAGGCATGCTCTACCATGCCCAGCTAATGTTTGTATTTTTTGGTAGAGATGGGGTTTCACCATGCTGGCCAGTCTGGTCTCCAATTCCTGACCTCAAGTGATCTGCCCACCTCAGCCTCCCAAAATACTAGGATTATAGGTGCGAGCCATTGTACCCAGCCCAAAACAAGATTTCTTTGGGTCTATAAATTATTTGGTCTGGGGTCAGATAACAGGGGTAAATAGGCTGGGTGAGGTGGCTCACACCTGTAATCCCAGCACGTTGGGAGGCTGAGGTGGGCGGATCACCTGAGGTCGGGAGTTCAGGACCAGCCTGACCAACATGGACAAACCTAGTCTCTACTGAAAATACAAAATTAGCCAGGTGTGGTGGTGCATGCCTGTAATTCCAGCTACTCGGGAGGCTGAGGCAGGAGAATCGCTTGAACCCGGGAGGTGGAGGTTGCGGTGGTGAGTCGAGATTACACCATTGCACTCCAGCTTGGGCAACAAGAGCAAAACACCGTCTCAAAAACAAACAAAACAAACAACAACAACAACAACAAACAAGGGTAAACAATACTGGAGAGGTAGGAAGGGAGAAGATCTTTAACGGTTTTGTGTATCATGATAATAAAATTAGATTTCCTGCCGTGGGAAATTGAGAGTGACCAAAGGATTGAGAAAAAGAAGCTACACATAGTATATTGTAAAAACAATAATAAACAATAACAGCAATACATATTTCATAATTATGTAGCACCAGTATGTAGCAGGCGTTTGTTATAGGTGCTTTACACATACTGGTGCTACATAATTATGAAATAT
>NW_026653462.1:0-2726 GCF_009828535.3 Hylobates moloch | reverse complement strand
TTTTTTTTTTTTTTTTGAGGCAGAGTCTTGCTCTGTCCCCCAGGCTGAAGTGCAGTGGTGTGATCTCCACGCACTGCAACCTCTGCCTCCCGGGTTCAGGTGATTCTTCTGCCTCAGCCTCCTGAGAAGTTGGGATTATCGGTGAGCACTACCATGTATTTTTGTATGTTTAGTAGAGATGGGGTTTCACTATGTTGGCCGGGCTGGTCTTGAACTCCTAATTTCAGGTGATCCACCAGCCTTGGCCTCCCAAAGTGCTGAGATTACAGGCGTGAGCCACCCTGCCCAGCCTCACAACAACCTTTTGACCTACTTCTACACTAAGCCTCATTTTACAGGTGAGAAAATGAAGGCATAGAGAGATTAAATAAATTTCCAAAATCATACAACTGGTAACAACCTTCAAACAGTGATGCAGACAAGGAGTTTGTCTCTAAGTCCATGCTCTAGTCTTGTGCTATCCAATACGGTAGTCACTAGCCTTATTTAAATTTATTGTCGGGTGTGGTGTCTCACGCCTATAATCCCAGCACTTTGGGAGGCTGAGGCAGGAGGATCACTTGAGCCCAGGAGTTCGAGACCAGTCTGGGCAACATAGCGAGACTGCTGTCTCTACAAAAAATAAAAATATTAGCTGGGTGTGGTGGCATGAGCCTGTAGTCTCAGCTACTTGGGGAGGCTGAGGTGGGAGGACTGCTTGAGCCCAGGAGGTTGAGGCTGCAGTGAGCTATGATTGTGCCACTGCACTCCAGCCTGGACAACGAAGTGAGACCCTGTCCTTAAGTGAATAAATAAACAAAATTAGCTGGGTGTGGTGGTGCACACCTGTAGTCTCAGCTACTTGGGAGGCTGAGGTGGGAGGATCGCTTGATCCCAGGAAGGTGAGGCTGTAGTGAGCTGTGATCATGCCACTGCACTCCAGCCTGAGTGACAGAGTGAGACCTTGTCTCAAATTAATTAATTTAAAAAAATTTAAATTTCTTAAAATTAAATAATATGAAATGTTCAGTATCTAAATTGCAGTAGCCAGATTTCAAGTACTTGATACCCA
This sequence comes from Hylobates moloch, assembly GCF_009828535.3. Lineage (NCBI taxonomy): Eukaryota > Metazoa > Chordata > Mammalia > Primates > Hylobatidae > Hylobates > Hylobates moloch. The sequence continues at coordinate 1,675 of NW_026653462.1, read as the reverse complement.
CATATAGCTAATGGCTATTGGACAGTACTGCTTTGGTTTTATTATTGCAATTATTTATTTATTTATTTTCTTTTTTTTTTTTGAGACAGAGTCTTGCTCTGTCGCCCAGGCTGGAATGCAGTGGTGTGATCTCAGCTCACTGCAGCCTCCACTTCCCAGGTTCAAGCAATTCTCCTGCCTCAGTCTCCTGAGTAGCTGGGATTACAGGTGCGTGCCACCATGCCTAGCTAATTTTTTATATTTTTAGTACTAATTTTTTGTATTTTTAGTACAGGTGTGAGCCACCGAGCCTGGCCTACAATCATTTCTTTATATCAGACTTTTTTCTTCTAGATGCCCTAAATTTTTTTTTCTTACATTCATCAAAATAGAGTTTCCCAACCTTAGTACTGTTGATATTTTGGGTTGGATAATTATTTATTGCAAAAGACTGTCCTGTATACTGTAGGATGTTGAGCAGCATCCCTGGCTTCTACGCACTAGATACCAGGAGCATCCCTCCACCCCAACTTGTGACAGCCAATGTTTCCAGACATTGCTAAATGTCCCTGGGGGTGGGGGTGGGGAGCAAAATCTTTCTTAGTTGAGAATCACCAATCAAAATAACTCACTGTCATAGATGAAATTTATAGTTCAATTTAGTCTAAATTTTACAGAGAAACTTTTTATTTTCTTTCTTTTTTTTTTTGAGACAGAGTCTCCTTTTGTCGCCCAGCCTGGAGTGCAGTGGTGCAATATCGGCTCACTGCAAGCTCCGCCTCCCGGTTTCACGCCATTCTCTTGCCTCAGCCTCCCGAGTAGCTGGGACTGCAGGAGCCCGCCGCCATGCCCGGCTATTTTTTTGTATTTTTTTAGTAGAGACGGGGTTTCACTGTGTTAATCAGGATGGTCTTGATCTCCTGAACTCGTGATCCACCCGCCTCGGCCTTTCAAAGTGCTGTGATCACAGGTGTGAGCCACTGTGCCCTGTGGACACTTTATTTTCTGAATTAATATTTTACCTCTACTTCAACTCTTACAAGCATGTCCACAGAAACCTATCTCAAGGAGGTCCCGGTGATGTACACAACATTAGTGAATAAAAATTAGACATTTTTTTTTTTTGAGACAGGATTTCTCTCACTTTGGCCCCTAGTCTGGAGTACAGTGGCATGAACTCAGCTCACTGCAGCTTCAACCTCCCAGGTTCAAGCAATCCTCCCACCTCAGCCCTGCAGGTAGCTGGGACTACAGGTGCATGCCACCACTCCCAGCTAATTTTTTTGTATTTTTTGTAGAGATGGGAATTTCACCATGTTGCCAGGCTGGTCTTGAACTCCTGAGCTCAAGCAATCCGCCTGCCTCGGCCTCCCAAAGTGCTGGGATTACAGGCGTGAGCCACCGTACCTGACCAAATATTAGAAATTCTTATTTGTAATAACAAGAATTTATTCTTATTTGTAATAACAAGAATTTATTCTTATTTGTAATAACAAGAATTTATTCTTATTTGTAATAATAAGAATTTATTCTTATTATTATCCCAGCACTTTGGGAGGCCGAGACAAACGGATCACGAGGTCAGGAGACTGACACCATCCTAGCTAACATGATGAAACCCAGTCTCTACTAAAAATACAAAAAATACAGTCTCTACTAAAAATACAAAAAAAAAAAAAAAATTAGCCAGGCATGG
>NW_026653461.1:0-12986 GCF_009828535.3 Hylobates moloch | reverse complement strand
ATAGATTACCTTTGAGTTTGTTTCCTACTCTAAATTAAATATGCAAGACTTACACTGTCCAAACTCTTCCATTTGTCTGTTTCCTTATTTATTTTACCCAATAATGTTTCCTTTAGAAACTTTCTCTGGGTTTTTATTTTCTTTAACTGAATGAAATACAGCATAAAATTGATTTCTTTTAATCTCTTTAGCTCCTTAAAGCACTGTTGATTTCACATGCTTAGAGGACTCCCTGGGAGGGCAGTACTCCAGTGCAGAATTCCATAAGGCTTTCATCCTGACATAGTCTACCCCTGCTCCCTCAGGTCTAGCAGTTCAGTGGAGAAAGGAGTATTTTCTACGGCTTCCTTTTTCTAACGACAGGGAAGTTACATCATGTACATATTTAACTCAGAAACTAACTTTAGAACCCAGCCCCAGGGGAAAAAATGACTCTATTGTACTCTTAGCTGCCTTGTGAAGCTTAGCTTACCTTAGCTGCCTTATGCCTTACTGAAGGAGAAGAGCCTAGGAAAAATTTCATGTATCAGCCGACCTTCCTTCTCCCCTGTCCAGAAAGCCCCAGGTTCCCTCAGAGGCTGCTTCTTTGCATAGGAAGTCAGTGTGTCTGTGTATCCATTATAATGCTTTTAGTTTGGGGTAACAGAATGTTCAACTAAAGAGGGCTTAAACACTGGGAATTTATTTTTCACATTTAATGTTAAGTCTGAAGTTGGGCAATTCTGAGGTTGGCAGAGTAGTCTAGTGATTCTGGGGTTATGGTCTTCCCCTTAGAATTTCAATATTGCTGTACCCCTGTAAGCATCATACTCCCATACAACATCCATCCTAAAGCTGGAAGTGTGGGCAGGACTTTCTCTGAGAGAGAGGGAGAGAGAGCGAGAGAGAGGGAGACGGAGAGAGAGCGAAAGAGAGGGAGAGGGAGAGAGAGTAAAAGAGTGGGAGAGGGAGAGAGAGAGAGAGTGTGTGTGTTTGTGTGTGTGTTTCAGGGAGGAAAAACTTTCCCATTAAGCCCCTGTGTACCTCCTCATATATCTCATTGTTCAGGATTGTGTCACGTTGTGCTCTAGCTGCACAGGAGCCTGGGAAAGCAAGTATCTAGAATATTCAGAGTCTGTGGTGGGAGAGAGGCTCTGACAGCAGGGAAGAAGTTGGAGGTTGGCTGTGGGTGGGCAACCAACAGTACCTGTGTGCATATGTGTGCATGTGGGTATGAGAGACAGAGAAAAGAGAGGGGAGGAGAGAGAGAGAGAGAGACTAAGATTGATGTTTTGTATGGCTAAAGGCTATTTTTCCCATACGAAGTTGTACCTAGACTCATAGTAAATCTTTGGATTACCCACCACAATGGAAGATGGTAATGGGGTTGAAATGGGCTGAAATTGCCTTTGCTTCCTATGACACAATCAGAACTTTATATTTTGTTTTAGTTACTTAAAATCTTGGTTTCATTGTTTCAGGCTGAGTCCAGAAATCTTCCTGAAACGCCCGGTGGTTGAGGGAAATCGTTGGAGGTTGGACTGCATTCTTAAACGAAAAGCAGTATGTACTTTCCCAGAAAATGCTGATATAATTTTTTAACTGTCTGTTGTCTCTGAAATGCTTGTCTTTTCAAAGCCTTTCACACGTACAACTTTTCACTTTAGAGTTTGACAAAAAGTAGGATAACTAATGTTTTCCAGTTCATTTGGTTCTATTTTTTTCCTATTGCTTTTGAGTGCATAAATATTTTAGACTAATTCACAGCATGGATTATATTAGCATCTCTAATTCTTATTTTTGAATCAGTTATGGGCAGTTAATTTTATAGGCAAAAAATTATAATAAAATTTCATCATTGAATAATAAATGATGAAATGGAGCATAGCATTTAATTGTATTCATTATTTTGTCATTTAAGCAAAAGAAAAACTCATCTGGAGAATGGTTTCAGCTAGATGGGGCTAATGTGGTGTAGAATAATATTAAAGGGGGAGGAATAGTCACAGTTGGTGGTGTTTTTTCTCCAGTTTTGGTAAAGTTCATCATAAAAATGTGAAACTGTTTCCTGTGGAGTTGACCCTGTACATTCTGGATGAACATTGAGTGTGTGCTTTTTAGGTATAAAAAGTAAATAACTGAAGCAGTCTAGGCTCACTAATGACTGCATTCATATTTCTAGTGATTTTTTAATGTAATAGGCCCTCAACAAAATTAAATCAGTTTAAATTAAAAATAGATCTGGACTTATTATTTAGCATATCCAAATTAGGAAGTGCTAACTTTTTGCTATTATCAGAAACTGTCTTAACCTGTTTTTTTTTTTTTTTTTTTTTTTTGAGGTGGGGTTTTGTTCTTGATGCCCAGGCTGGAGTGCAATGGTGTGGTCTCGGCTCACTGCAACCTCTGCCTCCCAGCTTTAAGCAATTCTCCTGCCTCAGCCTCCCAAGTAGCTGGGATTACAAGTGCCCGCCACCATGCCTGGCTATTTTTTTTTTTTTTTTGTATTTTTGTATTTTTAGTAGAGATGGGGTTTCACCATGTTGGCCAGGCTGGTCTTGAACTCCTGACCTCAGGTGATCTGCCCACCTCAGCTTCCCAAAGTGCTGGGATTACAGGCTTGAGCCACCGCTCCCGGCCAACCTTTTTTAATTCTATTATTAAACATGCTAGCAGAACGTGTAGAGCCTAAATAATTGGGGGTTAGCATTTTGTTGTTTCTCATAGCCTTCACTCATTTCTTCTTTCCTATCCTCTACATTCCACTTTTTCTTTCCCCATTCACTTTCCCCTTTTCTCTATCTTTTCCCCATGCATTTACTTGAGTATTTCTGGGGATATCCACAAATATAGTCAGACCTCACTGCTAATATTGAAAGCAAAAGAAACTGATAATATTTATTTGAAACACATTCTGCCAAACAACATCATTTTGATGGATAGTCTAGTTTGTTTCATCAATAGAATTCCAGTTACAGAATTGGACATTTTGATTCTGAAAACATTATTCATATATTTATTAAATAATTCATCATACAGTTACTGTCTCCTATGAGCCACCTTCTACGATAATCACTAAGAATGCCACCATGAATCGGATTTGAGCCTTGCTAATGGAGACCTTGCTGAGGGACTCATGTCTGGGGCCCAGTCCTAGCCTTACCAGACTACTTTCTACCTTTTGAATGGGCAGTAACTTTCTCTCTGTTTCTCTCAATGAAATGGCGTCTTTTCCATTTTCCCTCAAGATTCTATTTTAGTACATTTTTCCGGCCTTGCATAGCAATCTGTACTAATACTAGTAAGTTTTTTGCTTATAATATTTAATCAACACCTCAATGTTTTAGATTTCAATCAATATGTATTTATTGAATGTTTTCTATGTGCAGGGCATTTGGCTAATCATATGAGGATGTACATAAATAAAAGCCATGATTCTTAAGTTGAAGAAGCTTATAAAATCTGCAGAAGTGTCAGTTGCATACAAAACAATGCCTCCATTTAGTGGCAAGAGGGAAAGCATTGGGCTTTCCCAATGGAAAAGGTCCAGTTGGGGAGCCCCACACAACATGAAGGATGTGGGGCATTTAGGATGGACAAACATTTTTAAAAGGGAAAGAAGAACTTTCTAGGTGTGTAGTAAATGTAAACAGCAGTGCCAAAGACTTTGTCAGGCACAGTAGGGTGGTTAATCACATCTGAGTGTTAGCATAGCCAGATGGGGGATTAAGGTGGAACTGCTAGTTGCAGCTGGGATGCAGAGGCTTTGTGAGCCAAGCTAGTGGTTTGACTTTATGGGAGACAGTGGAGCAGTACTGTGCGGGGCAGGGCGGTGTGGGGAAGCAGGGGTGGTCTGATCAAAATGATGTGTCGGACCCCGTCTCTACTAAAAATACAAAAAATTAGCCAGGCATGGTGGCGGGCGCCTGTAGTCCCAGCTGCCCGAGAGGCTGAGGCAGGAGAATGGCGTGAACCCGGGAGGCGGAGCTTGCAGTGAGCCAAGATCGCGCCACTGCACTCCAGCCTGGGCAACAGAGCAAGACTCTGTTTCCAAAAAAAAAAAAAAAGCCGGGCGCCGTGGCTCACGCTTGTAATCCCAGCACTTTGGGAGGCTGAGGCGGGCAGATCACGAGGTCAGGAGATCGAGACCACGGTGAAACCCCGTCTCTACTAAAAAATACAAAAAATTAGCCGGGCGTGGTGGCGGGCGCCTGTAGTCCCAGCTACTCGGGGAGGCTGAGAGGTAGTGATAAGTGCCGTGAAGGATAAAGCAAAGAAAGGGGCTGGGATGGTTCTTTAGAGAGACCACTTAGGAACGGCTTTCAGGAAGAGGTAGCATTTGAGCAGGGGCCTGAGGGATTGATGTGACTTGTGATAAAAGAAAAACTTCAAGGCCGGGCGTGGTGGCTCACGCTTGTAATCCCAGCACTTTGGGAGGACGAGGCGGGCGGATCACGAGGTCAGGAGATCGAGACCACGGTGAAACCCCGTCTCTACTAAAAAATACAAAAAATTAGCCGGGCGTGGTGGCGGGCGCCTGTAGTCCCAGCTACTCGGAGAGGCTGAGGCAGGAGAATGGCGTGAACCCGGAGGCGGAGCTTGCAGTGAGCCGAGATTGCGCCACGGCACTCCAGCCTGGGTGACAGAGCGAGACTCCGTCTCAAAAAAAAAAAAAAAAAAAAGATGTGTCGGTAAGGTGACTCTGATAGTAGAACAAACTGGGAAGAGCTCTGATTTAGAAAGCTAAAGTTTAGATCCCTTGAAGATACAGTGTCTACAGGACATCTAAATTAACTTGAGAAAGCTAGTAAATGCCTCGGTAGGGCTCAGAAGGAAGATCCTGCAGGCCTGGCTTCCACCTCTTGTTTGCTGGCATGCACTTGTTTACTGCCCTCGGCATATCTGTCTGGTTACCTTTTCTGTCTCTAGCGTGACTTCTCTTTACTTTTATGGCCCATGAACCCTGGCGAGGTCCCTCGTGAACACCATGGCCAAATAAACGTTATTGCCTGATAACAGTGCTTCATTTCCATTTCATCCACTTATTGGAGCTTGTAATTTTTAAACTATGGGTAGTGATATTTAAAATTTCCTAAAGAAACAGTAGTACAATTAAAGATTGATTTCTTGGTGGTACATTTAGCAGAGTTGCTCTTCCTTAATCTCATTCCACCATGTTATTACTTTGTTCATAAATTTTTTAACACTCGGATCACTCCAAATTGACATTTTATATGCACATAAATATGGCTTCACATAAATAATTTAGTTTCTGAAGGCCACACACTAGCTTTGCAAAGTATGAGGTTGAAACATAATATTTGTTTTTTGCATTAACAGGTCCCAGAGGTCCACAAGGTTTATTAAAATGAATGTTTTATTTTCTTCTATCTGATTGTGCAGATTTTCTAAGAGGAATTTAGGAACTGTCTCTGCCTCATAGCCAACCTACGACAAACATCTCTTATAATGGCTATTTCTTAAGAAAAAATACAGTATTTTATGTATCTGATTAATAACCAAGTTGAACTTTTCCTATTTCTTTGGCCTTCTGATCTGCAATGCCATCATTTAAAATAATAAAAGCCAATCTTGAGAGCAGACTGTTCACAACTCAAATCAGCATCTCAGGGCTTTCCACAGTTCTGCACTTGCTATGCTAAGAGGTGAGATAAGCTGCATCATAGTTACGGCAGCCAAATCCCCACACGCAATTTTGTGTATCTCAACCTTAGAAGCTTGTGATATTTCCTATGAAACTTAGACTAATGGGAGAATTTGTCTTCAGGTTGATTTCTTTCTGTCTGAATCACAAGGCACAATGTAGAGTTGCAGTCAGTGACCAATAAAAGGGAAAGTTGTCCAGGACTGAGAAATGACAGGAATAATCACATCTCTACACAGAAAATCAAATGAGTCTTATCAAAGTGGTGGGCTACAGTGGCTTGCAGGGAAGGTATCTTCAGCTTCAAAAATGTGCTTCAAACAAAATTGGTTTTTAAAAAAGGCACATGAGCTTTTGTGCTCTTATATCCCAATGCTGTCTGCTTTTAAACGGTGAGGAAGTGATTTCTTTATATCCTTTACTTTCCATTTTCTTAATATATTATTGTATTGGGGAAGTCCTTGGCAAGTGGCAAAAACATTAGTGAGCATCCTGGGTTGGGGGGTGGGGTGGGCTAAACTGTCTTCAGGCAGTGGACAAACTTGGCTGCATTGAGAAAATATTGTCACTATGCTACCTTGAGCAATCGGAGGAAAAGTTGGCTAAGAAACAAAGTCACTGATTTCCACTATAAAAATTTTCATTATCTTCCCATGTATTTTGAATATCTAAAGCTCCTAAAAATTTCTACCGTTTATAGTGTTATGTCTGCTCTACTTGACAAAAAACTAATTAGAAAAGAGGACAGAACTTTCATCTTTTAAAAGTCATGTTTTATGAAATGTATTCTATGGAAACTTTGGGTTAGCTGAGTTCACCAGAGATAAGAAACAATGCATTGCATAGGCAACTCCAGGCCATATGTTTTTCTACTTCTCCTATTAATAATTTCCGTCCCTTTCTCTAAGTAAAAAGTAATTTCCCCAAGGGTATTTAAAGGCACTAGGCACTAAAGCATGGGATGTTTTGAAAGTGTATTTTTTAAATTGCAGAATTAACATCATCAGGTTTTTTTTTTCCTTTGGCTTTCATTTTGCAGAAATATTTCCCACATTTGTATAAGCCTGCACTATAACAACCTGGAAAATGCCTTCATCCCCAAGGAATGATTCATTCTCCTTTGCCCTTTATGGCTAGAGTTTATAATAGTCAATACCTTGACCAAAAGAAGAAGAATGCATTGCTTTATTATCACAGGAATCTTGTCACTAATTAACTATTTATTGTGGCTATAGGTGTAGGTAAATAATTATAAACCACATACAAATGAACTTTCCATATTTAATTGCTTCCTCATTAGTCATTTGTCTTTAAGCTAAAAAGACAAAGTCTCTACCCTATTTCCTTTAGAATTATTTCAGTGAGAAAAGACAGTATAGAAGAAAATGTCAGGTATTAATAAATGGAGAGTAGTAATGTAATCCATTAGTGTTAATATCTCTATTATTTCAAAAATCCATTAGTTATGCAGGTAAGTGGAAAACTGTAGGACTCAGGCCAAGTTCCTAATTTGCAACTACTGCTCTTCATGAGTAATAATGTCTTAAGCCTAAAAAGCAGAATTTCATCTGCTTAAAATAAATGGGTCATGATGAAGAATGTCAGGTGTAATGTTCTACTATTTAGGTTGAAATTTTGGGTTTTACCCTTTGTCTTATATCTTTTAGTGAGAGGCTTTTTTTTTTTTGTAACCATTATTCAGTGCCGAATTCTAAAATATTCAAATACCAAAAATAGACCTAAACAGTAGAGGAGAAAAATAAAATAATCTCGTAATTTTCCTTTAGAGCCCTTCATCAGTGGTTAATTATAGAGCACTCTCTGGCCGGACCATTAAAATTAATCTGTTCACTTTCTGCCTACACTTTTACTTCTTTACTGAAATATGTATTTATATTCTTGATTGTAATAGTACTTGCATAATTATAATAAGTAATTAGCAAGTGCTAAAAGCCAGCTGTTAACCAGAGAAATAGAATGACATATGTATTCTTCTTGATCCTGCTTTTTTTTAGAGCAAGAATGAGTCTTCTCCTAGTACTCAAATCTTGTTTATGCACACCGGAATGTAAATCTAGAGTGCACCTCCAGAAATACATACACCTTTAAGATATTACTAACACCATGAAAGATAGGGTGTTAGTATTTTGAAGTGATGTGTTATTATAAGGAATTTAGGGTCTAAAACGTGCTTTTTAGTATTGGCAGAACAATATTACAGAAATGTTTATGTGTTTGGTTTGCTCTAAGATTTTGTATCTTGTGATCTAGAACCTAAAAATATTAACTCCTATGTTATATTAGATTGTATAGCATTACAAAAATTTTTAGTTCGTGTAAAGTAGGAGTGTTCAACCCAGTAAGATATCTTAAAGATTTTTATTCAAGTTTCCCTTATAAACAATGACTAATCACCATGAAATCTTAATATAAACTGTAACAAAATTATTTTTTATTATGGTTTATTAAATACACATGCATCTGTAATATTCTAGGAAGTATTATTGAAAAATTCTTACCTTTAATCTCTACGATATTAAATGCCAGGTGTCATTTAGATACATAATCCAGTATGTATGCAAAATGTTTCAGAATGCTTTCAGAGCTGCTGGGTGCAAATAATACAAATTAAAATGGTGCAAACTGTACAAAAATAAGGAGGATTCAAGCCTAAAAAGTAAAAAAAGCGATCCACAAGGTGGGGGTGAATAAGCCACAGTTTCCTGGAGGTAATACATCCTGAACTGTACATTGGAGGGGGATCCATGAGTGGGCACGCAGAAGGTGAGGAGCATTCCAGCGAGGGGCAGTTTAGCCTAGCCTGAAAGCCTGTCACCAACCAGAACTAGAATGGAAAATACCAGTATTTTTCTATACTATTAGCTATTGGACCTGGACTTTTGGTTTTTGTTTAAATATTTTTTTCAGATGAGATGGGTAATGTGCAGACGTCGTGAGAAGGTTCGAGTGTGGCACATCTCACACTTGTGCGTGAACACACAATCATCATGCTTGTGAACTACAAAAGGATTGGACATTGTCTTTTTGATTATTAATGTTATTAAATAATTGTATTATTTGTATAGCATGTTAGCATCTACAAGGCACTTTTGATTTAATTTGACTCAATTAAATAGGCCACAGTGGCCTTGTCTATTTTCTTTTAGATCCAAGGTCTAAGGAAGGATGAATCAATTTAATTTGGGTGTCCATTTTATACTAAAGTTTTTAATGTTTTGGATCTTTAATCAGTTATTGATTCTTTCTTGATATGACGAGTTGTAAGAATGGAAGGGAGATAGATTTTTATTTTTAATATTTGTGTCTCAATATACACGCTTATGTGTCACTTCCTTGTATTGCCTTTTTCATTAAAATTTTATCTTACTTGTTTATAAAAGAAGTTAGAAAGTACAGTGCAGGCCAGGTGCGGTGGCTCATGCCTGTAATCCCAGCACTTTGAGTGGCTGAGGCGGGTGGATCACTTGAGGTCAGGAATTTGAGACCAGCCTGGCCAACATGGCAAAATCCTGTGTCTACTAAAAATACAAAAATTAACCAGGCGTGGTGGCATGCGCCTGTAATTCCAGCTACTTAGGAGGCTGAGGCATGAAAATTGCTTGAACCTGGGAGGTGGAGGTTGCAGTGAGCCGAGATTGCACCACTGCACTCCAGGCTGGGTGACAGAGTGAGACTCTGAAAAAAAAAAAGAAAGAAAGAAAGTACAGTGCAAAGGAAAAATAAAATGAATTGTAACTTCCCTCCAGAGATACTCATTCCTCCATCTGTTTTCTCCTGTGACAGCAACAAGGAGTGAGGATCTTCATAATGCTCTACAAAGAGGTGGAACTCGCTCTTGGCATCAATAGTGAATACACCAAGAGGACTTTGATGCGCCTGCATCCCAACATTAAGGTATTCAGGTTCATCTTGATAACCAATGTTTCTTTATTATTCTATAGGATTTTTTCAGGTATGTTTTGTTCTGGGCAGTAATAACCTATAGAATTCCCAAATATATATTTGATCAAATAGCATTGTGTCCTCAGAAATAAAGCAAAATACTATACTTTCTTATCTTCCCTACATTGATGGGGGTAAGCAGATCTCACATTTCTGCTTCTCTGACTCTGATAATTGAAAGTGAGAGTTTAGACAAGAACATGCTTCCTGCAGTTGTTTTGATATTCATGAGCTCTGTCAAGTTCTCACACTTCTCATTAAGATTATCCTGGAAGCTCTTAGATATGATCTCCCTGTGACATTCCCTGATCACTGATAGCAGCAAAGAGATCTCCTCTAGGATTTAAAATGCCTTAAAAAATCAATGACACCTAGTATAAAATACTAATAAAGTAAATAAACATGAAAAGCAATTTGAAAAAGTTCTTTGATATTTCGCCAAATACCTAAAACCCAGTCATTGAGGTACATCAAGACATAATGAATTAACAAACCTCCAGCAGGCTTAAAATATGTAATAATTGTATGTTTCACTTGGTTAGAAAAAAGGAAAGTGTTTTCTCCCAGAGAATGATTTATTAGGTTGCATAATTTATATATATTATTTATTCATTCACCAAATTTCTATCAAGTACCCACTAAAGATGTAATTTTGCAACACCAACAACTGTGAGGAAAGAGCTGTTAAAGGAGCAGAGATTTGTATGTTACTGAAGTTAAACTGGTATAAATACAAATTAGAGTGTTACAACTTTAAGATGTTACATTTAACTGCAAAGAAAATAGCAATCAAATATATAGCTATTTAACAAAAAGAAATGAGAAAGGAATTTAAACATGACACCACAAAAAATCAACTAAACAAAACAAGACAGTAATGCAGGAAATGAGAGACAAAAAATCTATAAGACATGTAGTAGAAAATAGTAGCAAAATTACAGAAGTATCTTACAAATAATTACTTTAAATGTAAATGTATTGACCCCTCTAATCAAAAAACAGAGATTGGTAGACTGGATTTTAAGAAAACATGATCCAACTATATGGTATCTACAAGAGACTCACTCTAGATGCAAAGACACAAATAGGTTGAAAATGAAAGGATGGAAAGGATATTTCACACAAATAGTAACCAAAAAAGAGCAAGAGTGGCTAAACTAGTATCAGACAAAATAGACTTTAAATCAAAACATGATTGCAAGAGACAAAGAAGGATGTTATACATTAATAAAAGGTTCAATGCAGAAAGATATAAAAATTATACATATTTATGTACCTAATAACAGATCATTGAAATATATGATTGAAAGGAGAAAAAGACAGTCTATGGTAATAGTTGGAGACATCAACATCTCACTCTCAGTAATGGTTAGAGCAACCAGACAGAAGATAGGTAAGAAAACAGAGGACTTGAACGCACAGTAAACCAACTGGATCCAATGGACATACAGAGCATTCTACCCAACAACAGCAGGATACACACTAGAAAGTTCACAAATTTGTGGAAATTAAATAACACACGGTTAAACAAGCAATGATCAAACAAAAATTCACAAGGGAAAGAGAAAATACTTAGAGACAAATGAAAATGAAACAACATACCAAAATTATGGGACACAGAGAAAGCAGTGCAAAGGGGGAAATTTACAGCTATACTTGCAAAAAGAAGAAAAATCTCAAAATAACAACCTAACTTTACAGTTTAAGGAACTAGAAAAAGAAGAACAAACTCAACCTAAAACTACCAGAAGGAAGGAAATAAAGATTGGAGCAGTGAGAAATAAAACCAGAGGATAGAAAAATAATACAGAAAATCAATGAAACCAAGTTGGTTTTTTGAAAAGATAAAATCAACAAACCTTTAGCTTGGTGGGCTAAGAAAAAAAAGACTCAAGTTACTAAAATCAGAAATGAAAGTAGAGACATTACTACCAATTCTACAGAAATAAAAATGATTCTAAGATACTACTGTAAGCAATTCGATAACCTAGAGGAAATGTACAAGTTCCTAGAAATAAGAAACCTACCAAGACTAAATCATGAAGAAATAGAAAACCTAAATAGACCTTTAACTGGTAAGGAGATTGATCAGTAATTAAAAATCTCCCCCAGATGAAAAGCCAGGGACCTGGTGAATTCTACCAAACATTTAATGAGGAATTACCACCAATCTTTCTCAAGCTTTTTCAAAAATTGAGGAGAAGAGAAGACTCCCTAACTCATTACCCTGATACCACTGAATTGTACACTTAAAAATGGTTAAGATGGTAAATTTTATGTTATGTTTATTTTACTACAATTTTTTTAAAAAGTGTTATTAAGAAAACAGTAAGGCCAGGTATGGTGGCCAGGTATGGTGGCTCACGCCTGTAGTCCCAGCACTTTGGGAAGCTGAGGTGGGAGGGTGGTTGGAGGCCAGGAGTTCAAAACCAGCATCGGCAACATAACAAGACACCCATATCTACAAAAAACAAAAAGATTAGCCAGGTATGGTGGTACACGCCTATAGTCCCAGCTAAAGAAGAAAGTAGTTGCCAAAGCTTTTGTAATCCTTTTACCTAAAGGCAAATGAAAATGAGATAGGTCAGACTGGGATAATTTTGAAAGCAAGAGGTTACTAACTTCTCAAGGTACCTTTTAAATAAAGAGCTGCCAAAATATCTATATGCCTATATTCATATGCTTAGTATTTCAATTCAATGACTGGTAAAATATCAATATAATTCATTACACATTTTTCCAGAGATAAATAGTAGTTAAATATTTTTAGCTTTTTTTTTAGTACCAAATTTAACATAATCCTTACAGGGGGAAGGGAACCAGCTTTCAAATTGAGCTGACTGTTTTCTAATGTATTGCCAGACCTCAAGCTAAATGGCGGCTGCCCCAAAATATAGTATATGGGCATGGGAGCCTGAAGAGTAAATAGGAGTCTTTTTTTTTTTGCTAAATGCTGAGAATAAAATTATTTTCTTTGGTGTATACGTTGTACGGTTTGGTATTTGAATTATAGAAAATACTTTTCAGGGAGAACACAGACCTATTTCATTATGACAGGAAGGACATTTCAAAAGCATATTATCAGTGGGGATTATTCCCTCTCAAGGTGATGAGACACCCGGATCATGTGTCATCCACCGTCTATTTGTGGGCTCACCACGAGAAGCTTGTCATCATTGACCAATCGGTGGCCTTTGTGGGAGGGATTGACTTGGCCTATGGAAGGTGGGATGACAATGAGCACAGACTCACAGACGTTGGCAGTGTGAAGCGGGTCACTTCAGGACCTTCTCTGGGTTCCCTCCCAGTAAGTATATTTAACCTTTATGGAAATGTGTAACACGAACATAATTTGTATAAGTTTGTATTAGTATCATGA
>NW_026653460.1:0-13003 GCF_009828535.3 Hylobates moloch | reverse complement strand
ACAGTATAGAAAAGGAATCATAGGATTCTATATTTTGAAGCTTCACAGATACTTACTATGTGGCATTTTCCAATTTGTCTTAAAATGTTGCTTTTGTATTATGACACTTTCCTGGATTACTTAACAATAATTCCATTATTTCCTCTTGTTTAAGACTAAAAAAGAGTAAATATCTTTAATGGTTTCTGATTGTACTGTTAAAGTTACAATTGTGTGTTTAGATTTTCCATATCCTATTTTTTTTTTTTGTCGGCTTAATCTATCAGTTACTGAAAGGTTTATTAAGCTATCCTACTATGATGGCTGAGTTTTCAATTCCTTTTAGTAACGATTTTATTTTTGCTTTACATACTTTAAGGCAATGCTGTTAAAAACATACAGGCTCAGAGTCATTATAAGTTCAAGCTTACTGATAGGTATTAACCAGTGTATGCTTAATTATTCAGTAGATTATAAAGTATATATCACTTTATATTAATGTATTAATTATATATATTTATGCTAATATAATTAGACTAGTTTTTTTACTGTTACTGCAATAAATTACCAGAAACTTAGTGGCTTAAAACAGTACAACTTCTTATCTTATAGTTCTGTACATTAGAAGTCAGACACAGGCTGAGCATAGTGGCTCACACCTGTAATCCCAGCCCTTTAGGAGGCCAAGGCAGCAAGAGCACTTGAGGCCAGGAGTTGGGACCAGCCTGGGCAACGTAGCAAGACCCTGTCTCTACAAAAAATTAAAAAATTAGCTGGGTGTGGTGATGAGTACCTGTAGTCCCAGCTACTCAGGAGGCTGAGATGGTAGGATCACTTGAGGTCAGGAGTTCAAGACCAGCCTGGCCAACATGGTGAAACTCCGTCTCTACTAAAAATACAAAAATTAGCCAGGTGTGGTGGCAGGTGCCTGTAGTCCCAGCTACTTAGGAGGCTGAGGCAAGAGAATTGCTTGAACCTGGGAGGTGAAGGTTGCCGTGAGCCGAGATCTCGCTACTGCACTCCAGCCTGGGCCACAGAGTGAGACTCCGTCTCAAAAAAAAAAAAAGTGTTCATTTCTGGAGGCTCTAGGGGTGGATCTGTTTCTTTGCCCTTTCTGACTTCTAAAGGCCACCTTTATTCCTTGGCTCATGGCCCTGTCCTCTATCTTCAACACTAACAATGTTGCATCCCTCTGTGCCTTTCTTTCATAGGGACACCTTCCTTGGTGATATGGTTTGGCTTTGTCCCCACCCAAATCTCATCTTGAATTGTACTCCCATAATTCCCACCAGGAGGGACCCGGTGGGAGATAATTGAATCACGGGGGTGGTTTCCCTCATACTGTTCTCATGGTAGTGAATAAATCTCTGGAGATCTGATGGTTTTTCTCATTCTGTCTTTGCCTGCTGCCATCCATGTATGACGGGATTTACTTGCTCTTCCTTGCCTTATGCCATGATTATGAGGCTTCCCCAGCCATGTTGAACTGTAAGTCCAGTTAAGCCTCTTTCTTTTCCAAATTGCCCAGTCTTGGGTATGTCTTTATCAGCAGTGTGAAAATAGACTAATACAGTAAACTGGTACCAGTAGACTGGGGCACTGCTGAAAATACACGCAAAAATTTGGAAGGGATTTTGGAACTGGGTAACAGGCAGAGGTTGGAATAGTTTGGATGGCTCAGAAGAAGACAGAAAAATGTAGGAAAGTTTGGAACTTCCAAGAGACTTGCATGGTCCCTAGAGATTTGTGGAACTTTGAACTTGAGAGAGGTGATTTAGGGTATCCGGCAGAATAAATTTCTAAGCAGCAAAGCATTCAAGAGGTGCCTTGGGGGCTGTTAAAGGCATTCAGTTTGATAAGGGAAGCGGAGCATAAAAGTTCAGAAAATTTGCAGTCTGACAATGCGATAAAAAAAACAATTTCTGAGGAGAAATTCAAGCTGGCTGCAGAAATTTGCATAAGTAATGAGGAGCTGAATGTTAATCCCCAAGACAATGGGGAAAATGTCTCCAGGGCATGTCAGGGACTTCATGCAGGCACTCCTATCACAGGCCCAGAGGCCTAGGAGAAAATGGTTTTGTGGGCTGGGCCCTGGGTCACCCTGCTGTGTGCAGTCTAAGGACATGGTGCCCTGGGTCCCAGCCACTGCAGCCATGACTAAAAGGGGCCAAGGTACAGCTTGAGCTGTTGCTTCAGAGGATGGAAGCCCCAAGCCTTGGCAGTTTCCACATGCTGTTGAGCCTGCAGGTGCACAGAAGTCAAGAATTGAGGTTTGAGAACCTCCACCTAGATTTCAGAAGATGTATGGAAATGCCTGGATGCCCAGGCAAAAGTTTGCTGCAGGGGAGGGGCCCTCATGGAGAACCTCTGCTAGGGCAGTGCAGAAGGGAAATGTGGGGCCAGAGCACCCACACACAGTCCCCACTGGAGCACTGCCTAGTGGAGCTGTGAGAAGAGGGCCGCTGTCCCCCAGACCCCAGAATGGTAGATCCACTGACAGCTTGTACCAAGTGCCTGGAAAAGCCTCAGACACTCAATGCCAGCTCGTGAAAGCAGCTAGGAGGGAGGCTATACCCTGCAAAGCCACAGGGGCAGAGCTGCCCAAGACCATGGGACCCCAACTCTTGCATCAGTGTGACCTGGATATGAGACATGGAGTCAAAGGAGATCATTTTGGAGCTATAAGATTTGACTGCCCCACTGGATTTTGGACTTGTGTGGGGCCTGTAGCTGCTTTGTTTGGGCCAATTTATCCCATTTGGAATGGTTGTATTTACCCAATGTCTGTACCCCCATTTGTATCTAGAAAATAACTAGCTTGCTTTTGATTTTACAGGCTCATAGGTGGAAGGGACTTGCCTTGTCTCAGATGAGACTTTGGACTGTGGACTTTTGAGTTAATGCTGAAATGAGTTAAGACTTTCGGGGACTGTTGGGAAGACATGATCGGTTTTGAAATGTGAGGACATGAGATTTTGCAGGGGCCAGGGGTGGAATGATATGGTTTGGCTCTGTGTTCCCACCCAAATCTTATCTTGAATTGTATTCCTATAATTCCCGTGTGTTGTGGGAGGGACCCAGTGGGAGATAATTGAATCATGGGGGTTGTTTCCCCCATACTGTTCTCATGGTAGTGAATAAATCTTATGAGATCTGATGGTTTTATCAGGGGTTTCTGTTTTTACACCTTCCTCATTCTCTCTTTGCCCGCTGCCATCCATGTGAGATGTGACTTGCTCTTCCTTGCCTTCTGTTATGATTGTGAGGCCTCCTCAGCCATGTGGAACTGTAAATTCAATTGAACCTCCTTCTTTTGTAAACTGTCCAGTCTTGAGTACGTCTTTATCAGCAGTGTGAAAACGGACTAATACACTCAGACAGACTTTCTTCTACAGCCCTTTCCTGCTTTTCAGGACTCTGTGATTCCATTGGCCAACCTTGATAACCAGGGCAATCCCCCTATTTTAGGGTCAGGAAGTTAGCAGCCTTCATTCTGTGTGCAATCTTAGTTCCTTTTTGCCATGTAACCTAACATAGTCACAGGTCCTGGATACTGGGATATGGACATGTTTGATGAGGGGCATATTCTGCCCACTGAACAGTTATAATCATTTATTTTTGTTAGTATTTGAGTAGTAATCTCTTTATTTTTAACCACTGTGAGTTCTTATAGGTGTGTTTCTTGAAAATAGCATATAACGAAATTCCTTTTCTTCTTCCTTCCTTCCGTCTCTCGTTCCTTCCTTCCTTCCATCCATGTATCCATCCATCAATGAGATACTCTTCTAATGCAGAATTTAGTCAGTCTACATGTATTCTAATTACACATTTCTTACAGGTCTGTTTCTACCATTTATCTTTTTTTGTACTTTTTATTTGCTGCTTTAAGAAATTTCTTCTTTCCTCTTTGCTGGTTTAGAAACTGTACATTTTATTTCTATTCTTTTGGTAGTGATTACTCTTATAATTTAACACACATTGTGGATATTAAGAAGACCAAAGTTAATCACTCTCTTGATGTTCTTCCTACACACACAAGACCATTTTACCTTTAATCCCCCCACCCCGGACCCCTGTCTAAAATGCAATTGTTCTCCAGCATAAATTTTAGTCCCCGTATTAGTTAGCTAGGGCTGCTGTAAAAAGGTACCACATACTGGGTGGCTGAAACAACAGAAATGTTTTGTCTCACAGTTCTGGAAAATGGAAGTCCAAGTTCAAGACCAGGTTGTTCCTCCTGAAGGTTGTGAGAGGAAATCTGTCCTATGCCTCTCACCAGCTCTTAGTGGTTTTCTGGCCATCTTGGCTTATAGATGCATTGCTCCCATCTTTGCCTTTATCTTCACATGGCATTCTCCCTGTGTGGGTGTCTCTGTGTCCAAAATTTCCCTTTTTATGAGGACACCAGTCAGTTTGGATTAGGGCTCACCCAATGACTTCATTTTAGCTGAACTATTACATCTGCAATGACCCTATTTCCAAATTAGGTCATATTCTGAGGTCCTGGAGGTTAGGATTTCAACATATGAAATTTTGGGGGATACAGTTCAGTTCATAACATCTCCCTACCTTGTTTTTACAGACTTCAAATTAGCCATTATGTTTAGATTTACTTATTTGTTTACCCAATATTTTGCTCAGCGTTGCTTCCTGTAGATTACTCATTACTTTTGGATTCAATTTTCCTCTACCTCAAGTATATCTAGTCTTGATTTGTTTGCAAATGTCTTTATTATGTCTTCACTCTTTTATGACATTTTAGTTGGATCTAGAATTCCAGATTGACAATTATTTTCTCTTAGCACTTTGAAAATATTATTTCAGAGTCTTCTAGTTTATTTTGCTACTGTTGTGAAGTCTGAAATTAATCTTTAATTTTTTTTTCCCCAACAGAGGGTCTTGATCTGTCACCCAGGCTGGAGTGTAGTGGCATCATCATAGCTCACTGCAGCCTTGAATTCCTGGACTCAAGTGATCCTCTCACCTCAGCCTCCTGAATAGCTGGAACCACAGTTTTGTGCCATCACACCTGGCTATTTTTTTTTTTTTTTAAATTTTTGTAGAGATGGCGTTTCACCATGTTGCCTAGGCTTGTCTTGAACTCCTGGACTCAAGTAATTCTCCCACCTTGACCTCCCAAAGCACTGGGTATGAGCCACCACACCTGGACAGTCTGAAATTAATCTTATTGTGATTTCTTTGTAGATGATATTTCATTCATTCATTTTTTTTTTTCTAATGGCGTTAAAGCTCTGTTGTTTGCTGCAGTTAAACCACACTATGTCTAGATGTGGATTTATTTTAATTTATTTTCCAAAAGATTCATTGTTGTCCTGAGTCTACAGAATCATGCCTTTTGTCATTTCCAGAAAAATCTCAGCCTTATGTCTTAGAATGTTGCTTTTGTCCTGTTTTTCTTTTTTTTTTTTTGAGATGGAGTTTTGCTCTTGTTGCACAGGCTGGAGTGCAATGGTGCCATCTTGGCTCAGTGCAATCTCTGCCTCCTGTGTTCAAGAGATTCTCCTGCCTCAGCCTCCCAAGTAGCTGAGATTACAGGCATGTACCACCATGCCTGACTAATTTTTGTATTTTTAGTAGAGAAGAGGTTTCACCATGTTGGTCAGGTTGGTAGTTTTAGCAGAGATGAGGTTTCACCATGTTAGTCAGGCTGGTCTCAAGCTCCTGACCTCATGTGATCCGTCTGCTGTGGCCTCCCAAAGTGCTGGGATTACAGGTGTGAGCCACCATTCTCGGCCCTGTCCTGTTTTCTCTTTTCTAACTCAAACTTTTTTTCTCTTCAGTGCAAGTTTTACTGAAGCATAAAATACATTAAAAAGTACAAAAATTAGAGGTGTTCAGTCTGATGAATATTCACAAATGGAAATCCCTGTTTAACCAGCATGCAGACCCAGGAACAGAACAGCCCCAGCACCCCCAAAGCCTCCTTAGGCCCCCCTTGGGTCACTGTCTACCTCTCATCAAGGGTAAATAAACACTATCTTGACTTCTTTTACCATAGATTAGTGTGACCCACTTTCCAAATGTATAAAAATGAAGCCATACTCTAATTCTCTTTCACTCAACATTATGTTCGTGAAATTCATTCATGCTGTATGTATGGTAATTTATTCATTCTTATTGCAGTATAGTATTCCATTGTATGCATTACACCTAGAACTTTCACGAGAAGCATGTTGGACCTTCTCTCCTGTCCTCCATATCACTTAACTTCCCTTTCATATTTTCTGTCTTTTAATTCTCTGTGCTTCATGCTGTGTAAATTCCTCAGCTCTTCCTTCATGTTCACTGAGTCTCTACTCAGCTACCTCAAATTTGTGGCTTAATCCATCAGTTGAGTTTTTTATTTCAATGACAATCTTTTTTCATAAACTTAAAAGTTCTATTTGAGCCCCTTAAAATATACTTGTTCTTTTTTCAGAATGTTTATCTATGTGTTTAATTTTTTAATTCTATTTTTAAAATTAATCTTAAACATATTTATTTATACTCAGATGGCTCTGTTAAATGAAACTTTAGAGGATCTAGTCTTGGTATTTGTTGTATCTGCAGACATTTGTTCTTGGTGCATTTTTTTTCTTGTGAATTTTATAATCTGAATTGAGAGCTGATTTTCCAGTGGGATTTTACCTCTGGGACTGCAGTGCGGTCTTGTTGGGGGACATGCTCTTTGGAAAGGTTTTATGTATACTTCTTCCTGGAGCCTCAGAGGTATCATAAGATGGGGCTAGCTTTTCTATTAATTTGTTGGATTTCTTGGATTAAAGGTTTCTAGAGTATACAGGTGTTTATATATATACTCTAACATATATATACACACATATACACGTATACATATATATAATTGGGCTTGAGTAAGGTCCAACTGTTGGTTCTGAATTCTCAGGGGATATTCCCCCTTCCCCCTCAGAATCCAATAATGAGACAGACAACAATCTTTACGCAATAAACTATTTGAGATCCAGAGAAATTTTAAAAGTGACACAGTACTGTGACTGACACGACCAGGCCACCGGACTCCAAGACAAAAGAAGTGAACGCTGGAACCCAAGAAGGAATCCCAAGACTGGGACTTTAGAGAGTCTTGTTGGAGGAATGGGGCGGGATAGAATCTACACATTAAGCAAGGATTGGGAATAGGATATCAGAGCGCAGAACAACCTATAAGCAGGTGAAGTGGAAGGGGAGGTTCTGGAGCTAATTCTCATTGCTGTGAGCACTCGCATTGGGATCATGTTCAAAACCTCTTTATGCCAGGCTGGAGCCCTTCCCTGGACTGGGCCAGGTTCTTAATTGCACAGAATCTGGCCAGTCTTCATTTGCAAAATTTTGAATTATGGGAAGTTGTCTTCAGCAGCATCCTTTGGTCCTTTCTGACATTTCCCGCCCCACTTGCTACAGCTGCTCTCTTCCCTGCCAATTCAATGTATCCAGAACAAGGGTCTTAACCTCAACTGCCTACGGGGAGTGGTTGAAGAGGCAGCTAACTTAAAATAAGACGAGACAGGATGGTGACTTGAGAGATGCAGAGCTCCAGGGAGATGGGGCTCCTCTACTCCAGCTAATTGTTGTTAAGTTCCAGCACCGCCTGGGTTACAAATTTGGATTAAAAAAAAAATCTAAAAATGTTGGCAACTCATTCAATTTAAAAATGTGCTTTGCTCACCAAAAGCACAGCTGTGGCCACATATGGCTTGCAGGCCACTAGTTTACTGCCTCTGCTCTGAGCTGCCTTTCAGGGCCTTCCAGGGGCCTGAATACCCTGATTCCATGGCAGCCCTTCTTCCCTCCAGGCCTGCTGGTCAAATAATGCCTCTCACTGTGCACATCATCTGTACTCTCAATTCCTCACCAAACTCCCCATTCCTTGAGTGACCATGTTTGAACACATTCCTACTGGTGGTGAGTTCTCCCAAAGTATGTTGGACTGAATTATAGTGTGTAACGTTGGCGGGGAAACCAAGGGAAGAGTATTTTGTTCGATGCAGGTCATGTGGGGTGTCAATGGAGTGTGGGCTTCACAGCCACATGCTCATGATCCTCCCTGTCTACTGACCAGCTGAGTGATCCTGTCCAAGAGGCTTCATCTCTCAAAGCCTTGGTTTTCTTATCTGAGCAATCTGGAAAATAATTCCTGGCAGTGTTGTTGTAAAGCTCTTAATTTCTGTTGTAAAGTCAATGCTTATTTTTGCTCAGACTATGGGAATTCCACAGTTGAAAGGGCCCTTGGAAATCACCTGTCAATCCCCTCACCATGCAGATGTAGAAATGAAAGGGTTTGGTTCAAGGAATCAGTCCAAGGTCTCAGCTAGCCAAATTAAGAATTAGTTTGCAAAAAAATTTTTAATGATACATTTTATGGTAGAATTGGCTATAATATCCCATAGCTCATCCATGCAGCAATATGAATTAATTACTAAAGCAGGACTATTGCTCCAAAATCTATCAATTAGAGTACTGGGGAGAGAAACCGGGTACTCACATTTGTTTCATTTATTATCTGTGCAACAGAAACTTAATCTCTCTAAGCCTCATTTTGGCATTAAAAAAGGCATCGTGATAACTTCTTTGCCATCTGACTGTTACTCTGAGTGCTACTGATGCGTTATTTCACAAACTTGCAGCACACACATGGTCTCATCATCTCTTAAAACATGAAAACTAAACCAAGATCATTATCAAAATTTTTTTTAGAGGTGAGGTCTGTCTATGTTGCCCAGGTTGGCCTCGAATGCCCAGGCTCGAGCAATCTTCCTGCCTTAGGCTCACAAGTGGCTGGGGTTACAGGCCACATCACCACACCCAGCTCCGAGGTCATTCTTGACTAGCGGAAAGGCTGGTATCTCCTTCTTAGGGCTACCTACTCCCCCAATTGTTTAAAAACCTGAGGGTTATAGTGTCTAAGGTGGGAGGTGGTAGGGGGTTGGGTGGTGAAGCCAAAGTTTAATCAGTTCGCCGTTGTCACGGCTCCTCCTCGCCGCACCGTGTCAATGTCAGAGTCACCTCTAAGCCCCCCAGGGACTTTCCAGAAGTTAGGGAGGAATGCCCGTCTGGGCATGCACAGCCCTGTGGACCCTTTGTGTGGCACGTGAAACCTGGGCAAGATCTCAGCTCCTACTTGCTTCTCTGAGCCACACGTCCAATATCCCAAGTGGTGGCCCTGGTAGGGAGGACGCCTGGTCCAGCACCATCTGACAGAGATGCTGACCTGATGGGGACTGAGCTCTGTGTTCATCACTGTGGTTGTCCGAGGGAGGACCCAGCCCCTGCCCTCCTTGTGCTCCTGAGTTTATAGCTTTCACAGCTCAGCTGTTTCACTTCTTCTGGTGGCCGTTCCAGGAGGCAAGAGACACCTGGGGAGCACCTGTGTCATCTCTTCCTCCTCCTTGGGGAACCACAAACTTCACCATCAGAATACAGAGGGCCTGAGTTCTGCCCCTTTGGTAAATTCTAGGGCCAACTGCCCTTCTTCCAAGGGCCTGAATACCTACAGGAAGGCCTTCTCCTGAGAGTGCTGTTGGGACTTACCCTCTCGATATTGATACAAGTAGCTTCTAGAACATGCTATGACTAAGCAAAACCAAAAAACTCAATGCAAATTAAAGTTCCCCAGAGCCATCTTGATACACGTAGGCATCATATCGTATTAGACATTTTTAAAAAAATTCTGCAGTTAATGCTCTAAATCAGGTGGAATGTGAAATCAGCTGGTGGCTTCATAATCCTCAAGGAGCTGGACCATCCAGGAAACTCTGCAATCCATTTTTGGATAGACTGGCCCCGGCTGGCTCTCATTTGCATATGAAATTGAGGGTGCTTCGACATCCTTCGAGCCAGGTTGCACAACTCTCAGCTGGCCTCCCTTGTGACCGAGAAACAGGGGCCCAGCCTGGGGTCAGGGCGTGGAATTGCTTCCTTTGGGACTCAGCCAACCGCAGGCCTTCCGCGTTAGCATTAGTGCTTTCTTCCATCAGAATCAAGCTGCACCCCAGAGCCAGTCCCTGTGCCAGAATCCAGACAACCACTAGACCCGTGGTAGATTACTATAAACAATAGAGGTTTTTTTTGTTTGTATGTTTAGAATTCTAGCAAGACTGACCAATTTAAAAAAAACTATCAGAGCTCAATGAAATCAAACCAAGGATTAAGTGAAAACACCAGCAAACAAAATCGATAAATCAGTAACTTAAAGAATGGACCTTCGAGGCCTGCTGTTCAGAGTGCTTTGCCAAGTGACGTAAGGGCCAATGACTTGAGATGCAGAAGAAAAGTTGGGAATGATTTTCCTTAGCGGGAATTCATTTATTTTGCGTGTGCGCTGACAGTGAAGGGCTGAAAGCGATGCTATATCGCCCCCTAGTGCCAAATATACGCACATTATCTATGCTGCTTGGGCTCCAAGATTGCCATGGCCTTCTCCAAATAAAGCCAATGCATTTTGATGAAATCTAACTGCAACAAATCACATGGGACAGATACTAAAAACAATTATTCCAAGACTTTCCCTGCCTTCTACTTTATTTTAGTTTTTATTTCTCATCTTAAACTTTTATTAAAATATATTTGACTGATTAAAGCAAAGATGGTAACCATGTCTAACATATGTGGAAATAAAATTATTGATAACAACAGCACAAAGATCGGAAGGCAAAGATTGAATTGCCTTGCTGTAATGTTCAGATATTATACATTAATCCATAACATAGAAAGGAAATGATTCCAGAAAAGCATATCTAAAAGAATATTATAATTGTGAGGTATTCTTTTCTAAATTTTAATTTTTTCCAGATTAAGGTATAACTGACAAGTGAAAATTGTATATATTTATGGTATAACATTCAATGTTTTGATGTAGGTATACATTGTGAAATGACTAAATCAAACTAATTAACGTATCCATCTCCTCACATTCTTATCATGCTTTTGTGTTGAGAGCATTTAAGAGCTAATCTTTTAGCTTTTTTTTTTTTTTGAGATGGAGTCTCCTCTGTCATCCAGGCTGGAGTGAAGTGGTGCGATCTTGGCTCACTGCAACCTCCACCTCCCAGGTTCAAACAATTCTCCTGCCTCAGCCTCCCGAGTAGCTGGGACTACAGGTACCTGACACCATTCCTGGCTAGTTTTCCTGTTTTTAGTGGAGATGGGGTTTCACCATGTTGGCCAGGAAGATCTCGAACTCCTGACCTCATGTGATCCACCTGCCTCGGCCTCCCAAAGTGTTGGGATTACAGGTATGAGCCACTGCACTTGGGCCACAATTTTCAAGTATACATTGCTATCATTAACATTTATTAACTATAGTCACCAGGCTGTAAAATAGCTCTCCAGAATTTATTCCTCTGGTCTAACCAAAACTTGATACTCTTTAACCAACATCTTCCCGTTTCTACTTCCTCTTTCCCTGTAGCCACCATTTCACTCTCTGTTTCTATGAGTTTCACATTTAACACTCCACATGTAAGTAAGATCATGTGGTATTTGTCTTTCTGTGCCTGGCTTATTTCATTTAACATTATATTATGGCCTCTAGGCTCATCCATGTTGTTGCAAACACAAGGTTTCCTTTTTTTAGTGGCTGAATAGTGTTCCATTGTGTATTTACACCATATTTTCTTTATCCACTCATCCGTCGCTGGACACTCAGGTTGATTCCCTATTTTGGCTATTGTGAGTAATGCTGCAGTAAACACGGGCATGTAGATAACTCTCTGACATGCTGATTTCATATCTTTTGTATATATAGCCAGTAGTGGGACTGCTGGATCATATGCTAGTTCTATTTTTAATTTTTGAGGAACCTCCATATTGTTTCCCGTACTGGCTTTGCCTATGTATGTTCCCACCAACAATATACAAGGGTTCCCTCTTCGCTACATCCTTGCCAACACCTGTTATCATTTATTTATTTTTGATAAAAGCCATACTGACAGGTGTGGGGTAATACTTCACTGTGGTTTTAACTTGCATTTCCCTGACAATTAATGGTGTTGGGCATTTTTTTTCCACATGCCTACCTTCTGATTTCTATGTCTTAATTGCACTGATCATGGAAAAGGAGTGAGAAGATCTGCGGAACTCACAATATATTTGGGAAGTTGAAATTTGATTGCATGTGAAATGGCAGGAAGTGAGCAAGAGGAGAGAAAAGTCTGGATAAGCAGGAGGGTGTCCAGAGCCAGTTCAGAAAGCCCCACCCTTGTCCTGGTTTTGGAGAAAGAAAGCAACGATTAGGGTCTTTAGGGAGAGAGAGTCTAATGGAAATTTTTAGGAAATTTTGCTATTTACTCTTCAAGGATTTTTGTTGTTTGACTTGCAATGAGTCACAGGACTAAGCTAGATCTTAAATCAGTAGCAAGCAGGCCACATTTCATTTGTGTTACACATTAAAATATGACATCTCATGCTGTTTTGATATTTTTGGTAGCTGCGTGGGTGAAGGGTTAGAGGGGATAAACGTGTCAGAAGAACAGTGGGATTCATTAATAAATACTGCCAAATATCTATTGGGCCTTCCTTACATGCCAAGCACCTTCCTAATTGTGCCCTAATGGAAGAGAAAAATGGAAGTATCGTGGACGTCTTGGAGAAGGGGGAGTGAAATGAGATGGAAAGAAGGTTAACTGAGGTGACAAGGCCACTGATGGAAGTAGAAAGTTAATGAGCCAAGAGCCCTTATAATGGATCTCTGGCCAGTGTCTGCTTCCTCTCTTCTCTGGGGCACTGCTTGATGTCAGCACCATTGCAGGGCAGGACCATTTTTTGAAAAGTAGTGTGAGTTTCTCTTCATGACATTTGCAAATATGTGTCTTATTTAAGTCAAATAAGTTGATATTTTTCTCCATGGAGCTGTATTATTAGTAAATATCAAATATGACTCTTATGTAGCTCTGTGTCAACTTTCCAGCACTTCAGCAGTCTCTGAATGGCTATTATACTGCCCATTCATTTTTCCACCCATTCACCCATCCACTCACTCATCCACCCACCAGTCCATCCATCCATCCAT
>NW_026653459.1:0-13004 GCF_009828535.3 Hylobates moloch | reverse complement strand
TTTCACAGAATGCTTCTCTGTAGTTTTATTTGAAGATATTCCTTTTTCCACTATAGGCCCCTTAGCACTCCGAATGTCCATTTGCAGTTTCTACAGAAAGAGAGTTTCAGATCTGCTCAATCAAAAGTAAGGTTAAACTCTGTTAGTTGAAGGCACGGATCAGAAAGAAGTTTCACAGAATGCTTCTGTGTAGTTTTTATTTGAAGATATTCCTTTTTCCACTATAGGCCCTTAGCGTTCCGAATATTTACTTGCAGATTCTACAGAAAGAGTGTTTCCTAAACTCCTCAATCAAAAACAAGGTTCAACTCTGTTAGTTCAATGCACAGAGCAGAAAGAAGTTTCACAGAATGCTTCTGTGTAGTTTTTATTTGAAGATATTCCTTTTTCACTACAGGCCTCTTAGCGCTCCGAATGTCCACTTGCAGTTTCTACAGAAAGAGTGTTTCAGAACTCCTCAATCAAAACTAAGGATCAACTCAGTTAGTTGAATGCACAGATCAGCAAGAATTTTCACAGAATGCTTCTGTGAAGTTTTATTTGAAGATATTCCATTTTCCACTATAGGCCACTTAGCTCTCCGAATGTCCACTTGAAGTTTCTACAGAAAGAGTGTTTCAGATCTCCTCAATCAAAAGCAATGTTCAACCCTGTTAGTTGAAGGCACAGATCAGAAAAAAGTTTCACAGAATGCTTCTTTGTTGTTTTTATTTGGAGTTACTCCTTTTTCGACTATAGCTCCCATAGCGCTCCGAATCTCCACTTGTAGTTTCTACAGAAAGAGTGTTTCAGAACTCGACAATCAAAACTGAGGTTCAACTCCGTGAGTTGAATGAACAGATCAGAAAGAAGTTTCACAGAATGCTTCTGTGTAGTTTTTATTTGAAGATATTCCTTTTTCCACAATCAGTCCCTTAGCGCTCCGAATGTCCACTTGCAGTTGCTACAGAAAGAGTTTTTCAGAACTCCTCAATCAAAACTAAGGTTCAACTCTGTTAGTTGAATGCACACATCAGCAAGAAGTTTCACAGAATGCTTCTGTGTAGATTTTATTTGAAGATATTACTTTTTCCACTATAGGCCCCTTAGCACTCCAAATGTACACTTGCAGTTTCTACAGAAAGAGTGTTTCAGAACTCCTCACTAACAAGTAATGTTCAACCTTGTGAGTTGAATGCACAGATAAGAAAGAAGTTTCACAGAATGCTTCTGTGTAGTTTTTATTTGAATGTAGTCCTTTTTCCACTATAGGCCCCTTAGCGCTGTGATTGTCCACTTGCAGTTTCTACAGAAAGAATGTTTCAGAACTCCTCAATGAAAACTAAAGTTCAACTCTGTTAGTTGAATGCACAGATGAGAAAGAAGTTTCACCGAATGCTTCTGTGTAGTTTTTATTTGAAGATATTTCTTTTTCCACTATTGGCCCCTTAGCGCTCCGAATGTCCCCTTACACTTTCTACAGAAAGAGTGTTTCAGAACTCCACAATCAAAAGCAAGGTTCAATTCTGTAAGTTGAATGCACAGATCAGAATCAAGTTTCACAAAATGCTTCTGTGTAGTTTTTATTTGAAGATATTCCTTTTTCCACTATAGGCTCCTTAGCGCTCTAAATGTCCACTTTAAGTTTCTACAGAAAGTATGTTTCAGAACTGCTCAATCAAAATTAAGGTCCCACTCTGTTAGATGAATGCACAGATCACAAAGTAGTTTCACAGAATGCTTCTGTGTACTTTTTATTTGAAGGTATTCCTTTTTCCACTATAGGACCGTCAGCGCTCTGAATGTCCCCTTGCCGTTTCTACAGAAAGAGTGTTTCAGAACTCCTCAATCAAAACTAAGGATAAACTCTGTTATTTCAATGCACAGATCTGCAAGAATTTTCACAGAATGCTTCTGTGTAGTTTTATATGAAGATATTCCTTTTTCCACTATAGGCCCCTTAGTGCTCCGAATGTCCACTTGCAGTTTCTACAGACAGAGTGTTTCAGATCTCCTCAATCAAAAGTAATGGTCAACCCTTTTAGTTGAATGCACAGATCAGAAAGAAGTTACACAGAATGCTTCTTTGTTGTTTTTATTTGAAGTTACTCCTTTTTCCACTATAGGCCCCATAGAGCTCCGAATCTCCACTTGTAGTTTCTACAGAAAGAGAGTTTCAGAACTATTCGATCAAAATTAAGGTTCACCTCTGTTAGTTCAATGCACAGATCATAAAGAAATTTCACAGAATTCTTCTGTGTAGTTTTTATTTGAAGATATTCCTTTTTCAACTATCAGTCCCTTAGCGCTCCGAATGTCCACTTGCAGTTGCTACAGAAAGAGTTTTTCAGAACTCCTCAATCAAAACTAATGTTCAACTCTCTTAGTTGAATGCACAGATCCGAAACTAGTTTCACAGAATGCTTCTGTGTACTTTTTATTTGAAGATATTCCTTTTTCCACTATAGATGGATTAGCGCTCCGAATGTCCATTTGCAGTTTCTACAGAAAGAGTGTTTCAGAACTCCTCAATCAAAAGTGAGGTTCAACTCTGTTAGTTGAATGCACAGATCAGAAAGAAGTTTCACAGAATGCTTCTGTGTAGTTATTATTTGAAGATATTCCTTTTTCCACTATAGGCCCCTTGGTGCTCCGAATATCCACTTCCAGTTTCTACAGAAAGAGTGTTTCAGAACTCTTCAATCAAAAGTAAGATTCAACTGTGTTAGTTGAATGCACAGATCAGAAAGAAGTTTCACAGAATGCCTCTCTGTAGTTTTTATTTGAAGATATTCCTTTTTCCACTATAGGCCCCTTAGCGCTCCAAGTGTCCACTTGCAGTTTCTAAAGAAAGAGTGTTTCAGAACTGCTCAATCAAAACTAAGGTTCAACTCTGTTTGTTGAATGCACAGATCAGAAAGAAGTTTCACAAAATGCCTCTGTGTAGTTTTGATTTGAAGATATTCCTTTTGGCACTATAGGCCCTTTAGTGCTCCGAATGTCCACATGCAGTTTCTACAGAAAGAGTGTTTCAGAACTCCTCAATCAAAAGCAACGTTCAACTCTGTAAGTTGAATGCACAGATCAGAATCAAGTTTCACAAAATGCTTCTGTGTAGTTTTTATTTGAAGATATTCCTTTTTCCAATATAGGCCCCTTAGCGCTCCAAATGTCCACTAGCAGTTTCCACAGAAAGTGTGTTTCAGAACTGCTCAATCAAAATTAAGGTTCCACTCTGTTAGATGAATGCACAGATCGCAAAGTAGTTTCACAGAATGCTTCTGTGTAGTTTTTATTTGAAGGTATTCCTTTTTCCACTATAGGCCCGTCAGCGCTCCGAATGTCCCCTTGCCGTTTCTACAGAAAGAGTGTTTCAGAACTCCTCAATCAAAAGTGAGGTTCAACTCTGTTAGTTGAATGCACAGATCAGAAAGAAGTTTCACAGAATGCTTCTGTGTAGTTATTATTTGAAGATATTCCTTTTTCCACTATAGGCCCATTGATGCTCTGAATGTCCACTTTCAGTTTCTACAGAAAGAGTGTTTCAGAAACGCTCAATCAAAAGTGAGTTTCAACTCTCTTAGTTGAATGCACAGATCAGAAAAGAGTTTCACAGAATGCTTCTGTGTAGTTTTTATTTGAAGATATTCCTTTTTCCACTATAGGCCCGTTGGCGCTCTGAATGTCCAATTGCAGTTTCTACAGAAAGAGTGTTTCAGAACTCCTCAATCAAATGTAAGGTTCAACTCTGTTAGTTGAATGCACAGATCAGGAAGAAGTTTCACATAATGCTTCTGTGTAGTTTTTATTTGAAGATATTCCTTTTTCCACTCTAGGCCCTCTAGCGCTCCGAATGTCCATTTGCAGGTACTACAGAAAGAGTGTTTCAGAACTCCTCAGTCAAAACGAAGCTTCAACTCTGTTAGTTGAATGCACAGATCAGGAAGAATTTTCGCAGAATGCTTGTGTGTAGTTTTTATTTTAAATTATTGCTTTTTCCACTATAGACCGATTAGCGCTCCGAATGTCCATTTGCAGTTTCTACAGAAAGAGTGTTTGAGAACTCCTCAATCAAAAGTAAGGTTCAACTCTGTTAGTTAAATGCACGGATCAGAAAGAAGTTTCACAGAATGCTTCTGTGTAGTTTTTATTTGAAGATATTACTTTTTCCACTATAGGCCCTTAGCGTTCCGAATTTCCACTTGCAGATTCTACAGAAAGAGTGTTCCCTGAACTCCTCAACCAAAAATAAGGTTCAAACCTGTTAGTTCAATGCACAGAGCAGAAAGAAGTTTCACAGAATGCTTCTGTGTACTTTTTATTAGAAGATATTCCTTTTTTCATTATAGGCCTCTTAGCGCTCCGAATGTCCACTTGCAGTTTCTACAGACAGAGTGTTTCAGAACTCCTCAATCAAAACTAAGGATCAACTCTGTTAGTTGAATGCACAGATCAGCAAGAATTTTCACAGAATGCTTCTGTGTAGTTTTATTTGAAGATATTACTTTTCCCACTATAGGCCACTTAGCGCTCCAAATGTCCACTTGCAGTTTCTACAGAAAGAGTGTTTCAGAATTCTTCACTGAAAAGTAATGTTCAACCCTGTTAGTTGAATGCACAGATAAGAAAGAAGTTTCACAGAATGCTTCTGTGTAGTTTTTAGTTGAAGATATTCCTTTTTCTACTACAGGCCCCTAAGCGCTCCGAATGTTCACTTGCAGTTTCTACAGAAAGAGTGTTTCAGAACTCGTAATTCGCAAGTAAAGTTCAACCATGTTAGGTGAATGTACAGAGCAGAGAGAAGTTTCACAGAATGCCTCTGTGTAGTTTTTATATGAAAATATTCCTTTTTCCACTATAGGCACTTTAGCATTCTGAATATCCACTTGCAGATTCTACAGGGTGTTTCAGAACTCCTCAATCAAAAGTAAGGTTCAACTCTGTTAGTTGAATGCACAGATCAGCAAGAAGTTTCACAGAATGCTTCTGTGTAGTTTTTATTTGAAGGTAATCCTTTTTCCACTATAGGCCCCTTAGCGCTGGGATTGTCCACTTGCAGTTTCTACAGAAAGAATATTTCAGAACTCCTCAACCAAAAATAAGTTCAACTCTGTTAGTTGAATGCACAGATCAGAAAAAAGTTTCACAGAATGCTTCTGTGTAGTTTTTATTTGAAGATATTTCTTTTTCCACTATAGGCCCCTCAGCGCTCTGAATGTGTCCTTGCACTTTCTATAGAAAGAGTGTTTCAGAACTCCTGAATCAAAAGTAAGGTACAACTCTGTCAGTTGAATGCACAGATCAGAATCAAGTTTTACAAAATGCTTCTGTGTAGCTTTTATGTGAAGATATTCCTTTTTCCACTAAAGGCCCCTTAGTGCTCCAAATGTCCACTTGCAGTTTCTACAGAAAGGATGTTTCAGAACTCCTCAATCAAAAGTAAGTTTCAACTCTGTTAGTTGAATGCACAGATCAGAAAGAAGTTTCGCAGAATGCTACTGTGTAGTTTTGATTTAAAAATATTGCTTTTTCCACTATAGACCAATTAGCGCTCCGAATGTGCATTTGCAGTTTCTACAGGAAGAGTGTTTCAGAACTCCTCAATCAAAAGTAAGGTTCAATTCTGTTAATTGAATGCACAGATCAGAAAGAAGTTTCGCAGAACGCTTCTGTGTAGTTTTTATTTAAAAATATTGCTTTTTCCACTATAGACCGAATAGCGCTCCCAATGTCCATTCGCAGTTTCCACAGAAAGAGTGTTTCAGAACTCCTCAATCAAAATTAAGGTTCAACTCCGTTAGTTGAATGCACAGATCAAAAAGGAGTTTCACAGAATTCTTCTGTGTAGTTTTCATTTGACGATATTCCTTTTTCCACTATAGGCCCCTTAGCGCTCTGAATGTCCACTTGCCGTTTCTACAGGAAGATTATTTCAGGACTCCTCAATCAAAAGTAAGGTTCATCTCTGTTAATTGAATGCACAGATCAGAAAGAAGTTTCGCAGAATGCTTCTGTGTAGTTTTTAGTTGAAGATATTCCTTTTTCCACTACAGGCCCCTAAGCGCTCCGAATGTTCACTTGCAGTTTCTACAGAAAGAGTGTTTCAGAACTCGTAATTCACAAGTAAAGTTCAACCATGTTAGGTGAATGTACAGAGCAGAGAGAAGTTTCACAGAATGCCTCTGTGTAGTTTTTATATGAAAATATTCCTTTTTCCACTATAGGCACTTTAGCATTCCGAATATCCACTTGCAGATTCTACAGGGTGTTTCAGAACTCCTCAATCAAAAGTAAGGTTCAACTCTGTTAGTTGAATGCACAGATCATCAAGAAGTTTCAAAGAATGCTTTTGTGTAGTTTTATTTGAAGATAATCCTTTTTCAACTATAGGCCCCTTAGCGCTCCGAATGTCCACTTGCAGTTTCTACAGGTAGAGTGTTTCAGATCTAATCATTCAAAAGTAATGTTCAACCCTGTTAGTTGAATGCACAGATCAGAAAGAAGTTTCACAGAATGCTTCCTTGTTGTTTTTATTTGAAGTTACTCCTTTTTCCCCTATAGATCCCAGAGCGCTCCGAATCTCCACATGTAGTTTCTACCGAGCAGTGTTTCAGAACTCCTCGTTCAAAACTAAGGTTCAACTCTGTTAGTTGAATGCACAGATCATAAAGAAGTTTCACAGAATTCTTCTGTGTAGTTTTTATTTGAAGATATTCCTTTTTCCACTATCAGTCCCTTAGCGCTCCGAATATCCACTTGCAGTTGCTACAGAAAGAGTTTTTGAGAACTCCTCAATCAAAACTAAGGTTCAACTCTGTTAGTTGAATGCACAGATCAGAAACTAGTTTCACAGAATGCTTCTGTGGAGTTTTTATTTGAAAATATTCCTTTTTCCACTACAGACGGATTAGCGCTCGGAGTGTCCATTTGCAGTTTCTACAGAAAGAGTGTATCAGAACTCCTCAATCAAAAGTGAGGTTCAACTCTATTAGTTGAATGCACACATCAGAAAGAAGTTTCACAGAATGCTTCTGTATAGTTCTTATTTGACGATATTCCTATTTCCACAATAGGCCCCTTGGTGCTGCGAATGTCCACTTTCAGTTTCTACAGAAAGAGCGTTTCAGAACTCCTTAATCAAAAGTAAGGTTCAACTGTGTTAGTTGAATGCACAGATCAGAAAGACGTTTCAGAGAATGCTTTTGTATAGTTTTTATTTAAAGATATTCCTTTTTCCACTATAGGCCCCTTAGCGATCCAAAAGTCCACATGCAGTTTCTACAGAAAGAGTGTTTCAGAACTGCTCTATCAAAACTAAGGTTCAATCTGTTTGTTGAATGCACAGATCAGAAAGAAGTTTCACAAAATGCATCTGTGCAGTTTTTATTTGAAGATATTCCTTTTTCCACTATAGGCCCTTTAGCGCTCTGAATGTCCACTGGCAGTTTCTACAGAAAGGGTGTTTCAGAACTCCTCAATCAAAAGTAAGGTTCAACTCTGTTAGTTGAATGCACAGATCAGAAAGTAGTTTGGCAGAATGCTTCTGTGTACTTTTTATTTAAAAATATTTCTTTTTCCACTATAGACCGAATAGCGCTCCGAATGGCCATTTGCAGTTTCCACAGAAAGAGTGTTTGAGAACTCCTCAATCAAAAGTAAGGTTCAACTCTGTTAGTTGAATGCACAGATCAGAAAGTAGTTTCGCATAATGCTTCTGTGTAGTTTTTATTTGAAGCTATTCCGTTTTCCACTATAGGCCCCTAGCGTTCCGAATATCCACTTGCAGATTCTACAGAAAGAGTGTTTCCTGAACTCCTCAATCAAAAGTAAGGTTCAACACTGTTAGTTGAATGCACAGATAAGAAAGAAGTTTCAAAGAATTCTTCTGTGTAGTTTTTTTTTGACAATATTCCTTTTTCCTCTATAGGCCCCTTAGCGCTCTGAATGTCCACTTGCCGTTTCTACAGAAAGAGTGTTTCAGGAGTCCTCAATCAAAAGTAAGGTTCAACTCTGTTAGTTGAAGGCACAGATGAGAAAGAAGTTTCACTGAATGCTTCTGTGTAGTTTTTAGTTGAAGATATTCCTTTTTCGATTACAGGCCCTTAAGCGCTCCGAATGTCCACTTGCAGTTTCTACAGGAAGAGTGTTTCAGAACTCCAAGATGAAAAGTAATGTTCAACCATGTTAGGTGAATGTACAGATCAGAAGGATGTTTCACAGAATGCTTCTGTGTAGTTTTGATTTGAAGGTATTCCTTTTTCCACTGTAGGTCCCTTAGCGCTCTGAATGTCCAATTGCAGTTACTACAGAAAGAGTGTTTCAGAAGTCTCCAATCAAAAGTAAGGTTCAACTCTGTTATTTGAATGTACAGATCACAAAGAAGTTTCACAGAATGCTTCTGTGTAGTTTTTATTTGAAGATAAACCTTTTTCCACTGTAGGACTTTTAGCGATCCGAATGTCCACTTGCAGTTTCTATAGAAAGTGTGTTTCAGAACTCTTCAATCAAAAGTCAGTTTCAACTCTGAAAGTTGAATGCACAGATCAGAAAGAAGTTTCACACAATATTTCAATGTAGTTTTTATTTGAAGATATTCATTTTTCCACAATAGGCCCCTTAGTGCTCCGAATGTTCACTTGCAGTTTCTACAGAAAGATTGTTTCACAACTACTCAATCAATAGTAAGGTTCAACTCTGTTAGATGAATGCACAGATAAGCAAGAAGTTTCACAGAATGCTTCTGTGTAGTTTTTATTAGAAGATATTAATTTTTAAACTATATGCCCCTTAGCGCTGCGAATGTCCACTTGTAGTTTCTACAGAAAGAGTGTTTCAGAACTCCTCAACCAAAACTAAGGTTCAACTCTGTTAGTTGAATGCACAGAACAGAAAGAAGTTTCGCAGAATGCTTCTGTGTAGTTTTTATATAAAAAATTGTTTTTTCCACTATAGACCGATTAGCGCTCAGAATGTCCATTTGCAATTTCTACAGAAAGAGTGTTTCAGAACTCCTCAATCAAAAGGAAGGTTCAACTCTGTTAGTTGAATGCACAGATCAGAAACAAGTTTCCCAGAATTCTTCTGTGTAGTTATTTCACGATATTCCTTTTTCTACTATAGGCCTCTTAGCGCTCTGAATGTCCACTTGCCGTTTCCACAAAAAGAGTGCTTCAGGACACCTCAATCAATCGTAAGGTCCAACTCTGTAAGTTGAATGCACAGATCAGAAAGAAGATTCACAGAATGCTTCTGTGTAGCTTTTATTTGAAGATATTTCTTTTTCCACTCTAGTCCCCTTAGCGCTCCGAGTGTCCATTTGCAGTTTCTACAGAAAGAGTGATACAGATCTGCTCAATCAAAAGTAAGGTTCAACTCTGTTCATTGAATACACGGATCAGAAAGAAGTTTCACAGAATGCTTCTGTGTAGTTTTTATTTGAAGGTACTCCTTTTTCCACTATAGGCCCCTTAGCGCTGGGATTGTCCACTTACAGTTTCTACAGAAAGAATGTTTCAGAACTCCTCAACCAAAAATAAGTTCAACTCTGTTAGTTGAATGCACAGATCAGAAAGAAGTTTCACAGAATGCTTCTGTGTAGTTTTTATTTGAAGATATTTCTTTTTCCACTATAGGACCCTCAGCACTGCGATTGTCCAATTGCAGTTTCAACAGAAAGAGTGTTTCAGAACTCCTCAATAAAAACTAAGGATCGAGAGGCTGAGGCAGGAGAATGGCGTGAACCCGGGAGGCGGAGCTTGCAGTGAGCCGAGATTGCGCCACTGGAACCGTCTCAAAAAAAAAAAAAAAAAAAAAAAAAAAAAAGGATCAATCTTTATTGAATGACAGTTAACAAAGTAGTTTTATTTGAAGATATTACTTTTTCCACTCTAGGCCCTTTAGCGCTCCGAATGTCCACTTGTAGTTTCTACAGAAAGAGTGTCTAAGAAGTCCTCAATCAAAATTAATGTTCAACTCTGTTAGTTGAATGCACAGATCATAAAGAAGTTTCACAGAATTCTTCTGTGTAGATTTTATTTGAAGATATTCCTTTTTCCACTATCGGTCCCTTTGCGCTCCGAATGTCCACTTGCAGTTGCTACAGAAAGAGTGTTTCAGAACTCCTCAATCAAAACTAATGTTCAGCACTGTTAGTTGAATGCACAGACCGGAAACTAGTTTCACAGAATGCTTCTGTGTAGTTTTTATTTGAAAATATTCCATTTTCCACTATAGACGGATTAGGGTTCCGAATGTCCTTTTGCAGTTTCTACAGAAAGAGTGTTTCAGAACTCCTCAATCAAAAGTAATGTTCAACTCTGTTAGTTGAAGGCACAGATCAGAAAGAAGTTTCACAGAATGCTTCTGTGTAGTTTTTAGTTGAAGATATCCCTTTTTCGGCTACATGCCCCTAAGCGCTCCGAATGTCCACTTGCAGTTTCTACAGAAAGAATGTTTCAGAACTCCTAAATCAAAAGTAATGTTCAACCATGTTAGGTGAATGTACAGATCACAAAGAAGTTTCACAGAATGCCTCTGTGTAGTTTTTATATGAAGATATTCCTTTTTCCACTATAGGCCTTTTAGCATTCCGAATATCCACTTGCGGTTTCTACAGAGTGTTTCAGAACTTCTCAATCAAAAGTAAGGTTCAACTCTGTTAGTTGAATGCACAGATCAGCAAGAAGATTCACAGAATGCTTCTGTGTAGTTTTTTTTTGAAGGTACTCTTTTTCCACTATAGGCCCCTTAGCACTGCGAGTGTCCACGTGCAGTTTCTACAGGAAGAATGTTTCAGAACTCCTCAACCAAAACTAAAGTTCAACTCTGTTAGTTGAATGCACAGATGAGAAAGAAGTTTCACCGAATGCTTCTGTGTAGTTTTTATTTGAGGATATTTCTTTTTGCACTGTAGGCCCCTTAGCGCTCTGAATGTCCCCTTGCACTTTCTACAGAAAGAGTGTTTCAGAACTCCTCAATCAAAAGCAAGGTTCAACTCTGTAAGTTGAATGCACAGATCAGAATCAAGTTTCACAAAATGCTTCTGTGTAGTTTTTATTTGAAGATATTCCTTTTTCCACTATAGGCCCCTTAGCGCTCCAAATGTCCACTTGCAGTTTCTACAGAAAGTGTGTTTCAGAACTGCTCAATAAAAATTAAGGTTCCACTCTGTTAGATGAATGCACAGATCACAAAGTAGTCTCACAGAATGCTTCTGTGTTGTTTTTATTTGAAGGTATTCCTTTTTCCACTATATGCCCGTAAGTGCTCCGAATGTCCCGTTGCCGTTTCTACAGAAAGAGTGTTTCAGAACTGCTCAATCAAAAGTAAGTTTCAACTCTCTTAGTTGAATGCACAGATCAGAAAAAAGTTTCACAGAATGCTTTTGTGTAGTTTTTATTTGAAGATATTCCTTTTTCCACTATAGGCCCCTTGGCGCTCTGAATGTCCACTTGCAGTTTCTACAGAAACAGAGTTTCAGAACTCCTCAATCAAATGTAAGGTTCAACTCTGTCAGTTGAACGCACAGATCAGCAAGAATTTTCACAGAATGCTTCTGTGTAGTTTTTATTTGAAGTTATTCCTTTTTCCACTATTGGCCCCTTAGCGCTCCAAATTTCCACTTGCAGTTTCTACAGAAAGAGTGTTTCAGAATTCCTCAGCCAAAACTAAGGTTCAACTCTCTTAGATGAATGCACAGATCTGAAAGAAGTTTCACAGAATGCTTCAGTGTAGTTTTTATTTGAAGATATTCATTTTTCCACAATAGGTCCTTTAGTGCTCCGAATGTCCACTTGCAGTTTCTACACAAAGTGTTTCAGAACTCCTCAATCAAAAGTAAGGTTCAACTCTGTTAGTTGAATGCACAGATCAGAAACACGTTTTGCAGAATGCTTCTGTGTAGTTTTTATTTAAAAATATTTTTTTTTCCACTATAGACAGACTAGCGCTCTGAATGTCCATTTGGAGTTTCTACAGAGTGTTTCTGAACTCCTCAATCAAAAGTAACGTTCAACTCTGTTATTTGAATGCACAGATCAGAAAGATGTTTCACAGAATTCTTCTGTGTAGTTAGTTGACGATATTCCTTTTACCACTATAGGCCCCTTAGCACTCTGAATGTCCACTTGCCGTTTCTACAGAAAGAGTGCCTCAGGACTCCTCAATCAAAAGTAAGGTTCAACTCTGTTAGTTGAATGCACAGATCAGAAAGTATTTTCATAGAATTCTTCTGTGTAGTTATTTGATGAGATTCCTTTTTCCACTATAGTCCCCTTAGCGCTCAGAATGTCCACTTCCCGTTTCTACAGAAAGAGTGCTTCAGGACTCCTCAATCAAAAGTAAGGTTCAAGTCCGTTAGTTGAATGCACAGATCAGAAAGAAGTTTCAGAGAATGCTTCTGTGTATTTCTTATTTGAAGATATTCCTTTTTCCACTCTAGGCCCCATAGCGCTCCGAGTGTCCATTTGCAGTTTCTACAGAAAGAGTGTCACAGATCTGCTCAATCAAAAGTAAGGTTCAACTCTGTTCGTTGAATGAACGGATCAGAAAGAAGTTTCACAGAAAGCTTCTGTGTAATTTTTAGTTGAAGATATTCCTTTTACCAGTATAGGCCCTTAGCGTTCAGAATATCCACTTGCCGATTCTAGAGAAAGAGTGTTTCCTGAACTCCTCAATCAAAAATAAGGTTCAACTCTGTTAGTTCAATGCACAGAGCAGAAAGAAGTTTCACAGAATGCTTCTGGGTAGTTTTTATTTGAAGATATTCATTTTTTCACAATTGGCCTGTTTGCGCTGGGAACGTCCACTGGCAGTTTCCACACAAAGAGTGTTTCAGAACTCCTCAATCAAAACTAAGGATCGACTCTGTTAGTTGAATGCACAGATCAGCAAGAATTTTCACAGAATGCTTCTGTGTGGATTCATTTGAAGATAATCCTTTTTCAACTATAGGCCCCTTAGCGCTCCGAATGTCCACATGTACTTTCTACAGAAAGAGTGTTTCAGAACTCCTCAATCAAAATTAA
>NW_026653458.1:0-13019 GCF_009828535.3 Hylobates moloch | reverse complement strand
GAGCTGATTCTAAACTTTATATGGAAAGGCAAAAGAGAGAATATGCAACTTAATACTGAAGAAGAACAAAGTTGGAGAAAACATAAAATTAAAACTACTTTATTTTAAGACTTACTATAAATCTGCAGTCATCAAGACGGTGGCATTTGCAGAGTAGCAAACGTATAGATCCTTGAAACAGAATACAGTGTCCAGAACACAAATATGCCAAATACGCAAAAGGAGTTAATGGAGTGAGAGTCTTTCCAACAAGCGGTTATGAATCATGTTGACAGGCATGTGCAAACATCCGCAATCTAAACCTCACATGTTATGAATACTTAACTGAAAGTAATCACAGATCTAAATGAAAACTGCAAAAGTATAAACATTTTAGAAGAAAACATAAGGAGAACTCTTCATGACCTGTTATTAGGTAAAGAGTTTACTATAATCAGGTTAAAAAATTGATGTACTCCACAAAATGTTTAAAATTAAACTTTGTACTAAACGATACCTCAATTCAGTTGCACCCTGGTAAAAAGCCAATTCTAGCTGGACATCTCAGAATCCCCTGCACCAATGTGGAAGGATGCTGGCTTCCCACACCTGCTGTAATCAGTTACCAGAAACCCAGGGGCTTAAAGCAATCGAGTTTCTTCTCTCACAGCTCTGGAGGCATGAAGTCCAAAACCAAGGTATGGGCAGGGCCTGCTCCAGTCAAGGCCTCTTAGGTCTGTGGGATGTGGCGGGTGGAGGAGGCGCCTCTGGGACCGTTGTCACATCAGTCACGGCAGAAGCGCCCGTGCTTCCCGCAGCATCCTGAAGAAAGTTGCGGAGGAGCAGTCGGCAGCTGTGCCCTGTCTGTTTTAGCAGGAACCTGAATAAAGGCACAGTTGGCTGCAGCTGCATCCAATGCCACCAAATGGGGCCTTTGTGAGCCATGGACATACCGAAGGACCTCAGCATCTTCAAAGCCCTCAGACGTGGCAGAAAACCAGTTGGGAGGAATATTTGCTCCCGCACCGACGCGCAGACAGCCTGACCGGTGTGAATACAGAGACCGGGGGGGTTCCTTCCGAAGGCTGTTTAAATTCCCATCGTGTTTTCAACTGGACATCCATTTAGTGATCTTGGCTTTATGAATTATAAAAATAAATGCTCTGTTTGTTTTTGTCCCTCAAACGCACTCAGTTAACCTGCTCCTGTCCCCAGAAGGCGACTAACAAACACTTAAACTGCTGGTCAGCTTGGTCATTACTCCAACCCTGCATGATCATGGAACCATCAATATAACTTACCTTTGATCTTTTTTACTCCCCAAGTACCAGCTCAGAGGAGGCCAGCAGGCTCCCTCTGGCTGGGGAACGCTGCCCGGGCCCCGGGAGCTTCACCTCCTCCTGAAGTGATGTGCGACTCTGGGACCTCCTCACACCCCTGGCCCTGCATGCCCCTTCCTGTGAGAGTCTCAGCGACTGTCCAAGAGCACACCTGGCCTTCTCTCTCCATGACCTTCTCCTGGGCTCAGATCAGCATGAGGAGAGCCAGGATGGAGAGCTCAGGCCTCAGTTTCCCCTCAGTGTGGCCCCAAGGCCTGGGGTGGTGATTGCCCGAGGCTCCTCAAGTGTGGTGGGCAGGTATTGCTGCTGGCGTTGTGGTGGGGGGGTGTTGGAATGGATGGGTGTTGATAGGTGTTGTGGTTGGGGGGTGTTGACTTGGATGTTGTGGTGGGCAAGTATTGTGGTGGGCAGGTGTGCACTCAGGTGTTGTGGTGGGGGTGTTGTGATGGGCGGGTGTTGTGGTGGGTGGGTGTGGACTCAGGTATTCTGGTGGGTGGGTGTTGACTTGGGTGTTGTGGTGGGCAGGTATTGTGGTGGGCGGGTGTGGACTCAGGTGTTCTGGTGGGCAGGTGTGGACTCAGGTGTTGTGGGCGGGTGTTGTGGTGGGTGGGTGCAGACTCAGGTGTTGTGGTGGGCGGGTGTGGACTCAGGTGTTGTGGTGGGCAGGTGTGGACTCAGGTGTTGTGGTGGGCGGGTGTTGCCATGGGTTTGTCACCTCTTCCTGCCCCAGGAAAGTGCAGGTTCCCAAGAGCACTCCCAGGTGTTGGGTTGAGGTTTTCCACTATGGGCCCCAGCACCAGTTCTGGGCCCCAGGAAACTCTCTGTGGATGCTGTGCTCTTACCACGTGCATGGACAGTGAGCTATTGGTAGGTCTTTACAAACAATCCTGGGTCCACTATTCTGAGAGGAGCTGAACTCCTGTGTGAGACGCCACATCGGAAACACCAGGGCCAAAAGCACAGATGGAGTCTTCCTTTGCTGCCCCAAAGGAAGAGTGCACAGGAGCCTGGCACTCCTGGACCTGAGGAAACCCTGAATTGTTGGTATCTGCAGATCCTCTCCAAAAAGAGGTCACCAGTCTCCTAAGACTGCAAGCCTGACCCCAGTATTCTGGGAGCCAAGAGGGAGAAAGAGTCTGTGGATCTCCCTGTTCAGTACATTGGCTTTCACTAAATACTGTCTTTGCATAAGCAGCATTACCCAGTGTCCTGCAGCTTAGAAAAGTCCTGTTTCAATGTCTGAAGAAAATAGTTGCTTTTTCTGATGTCAGGGAGGAATATTTGACTGCCAGTGTGGACTGAGGGGTCTTGGGATCACACGCTTCCCAATCAGCTTTGAACTGACCCTCTGCAAGCCCTTCTAGGAGTCTGTGGTGGGGCCACCTGCCTCTGTAGGCACCTCTTGGGGTTAAACGTTTTCCACTCTGCTAAGGCAGTGCCATCTATTCTTCTGCTTCATCTTCAGAAGATGCTGAGCCCTTCCCCACCCCCCACACCAAGTCCGTGGCACCCTTGAGGCCACAGGGTTGCTGCCATAAGATTTTTGTACTGAGTGTTCTCTCTCCAAGCAACTGTGAGAGATTTCTATGGGCAAGGCCTCCGGGTTCCTGTCAAATCGAATTGTAGTTGAGTGTTGGGTACTCTTCAAGAAGCATCCCCCTTTCTCCTTCCTAACAGAGCCCTGAGTTATTCAGTCACATGGTTTGAAACATAGGGTGGGTGCTGGTTGACTTAACCTAACCAGCACCGTCTCACCCTATGTCACAGCTGCTGGTTCCAAGGTGGGTGCATAACTGAGGCTCATGCCCGGTGCCACACAGCACTCCCTTGGTCCCCCTAATGGACTTGGGGATGGGCAAGGGCCTGCATTGTTCCAGTTAGAGTCAGATGCAAGTTGTGCTAAGAGTGTGCTTGCTCATGCTCCCTCTTTGACGAAGAATGCAGCCTCAGAAATTGTTCCTGGAGATTTTGCCACACTCAGAATGATTGTGACTTCACTGAAGGCAGAGCAGAAAATTGGGAAGAGACTGAGTCCTGGGTAGCATCCATGAACTTCTTTTTGCTCAAATTCACCCTGAAGCCTGGTCTGCTTCTGAACTATCCACCTGAGTCAAAAAATTGCCTTCTTATTAAAGTCAAATTGAGCTGGATTTTTAGTTACTTGCACCTGCAGGTGTTCTGTGAAGCTGGTACTGCGAGTTTGTATCTGAGAATATTTACAGTGTTTCTCTCACGGTTGAGTCAATCATTTCAAGGATGCTTTGAGGGTAAAAAGAATGATCAATTGTGAAGCAGTGAATTGTGCTGCCAGGCACAATTCACTGGGCAATAGAAAGCCTCATTTCCTGGGCAGTAGAAAGTTTCATTGTACATTAGTTACATATCTTGTTTCTGTCTCAACCTCCTGTTTTTTCACATGCAAAGGAGATAAGGAAATCCACCTAAGTCCAGCAGCTAATATGCCTCCCAGGCGTGATCCAAAAC
Organism: Hylobates moloch; assembly: GCF_009828535.3. Taxonomy (NCBI): domain Eukaryota; kingdom Metazoa; phylum Chordata; class Mammalia; order Primates; family Hylobatidae; genus Hylobates; species Hylobates moloch. The sequence goes on along the minus strand of NW_026653458.1, from coordinate 9,216 downwards.
AGAATTGAATTAGGCAAGCCTTGTTAAAATTCATTGTCGTCATTCATATTTCTGAATATTTAAATTAGAAATTCTGAGAAAGTAGTTTGTTTCAGAGGTCGTTTGTGTGTATGTAGGTATTTTTTCAGGATCAAAAGTTTATTTTTTATTGTTTGATTGAGTTTAATTTACATATAATAAAATTTAGTAATTTTAAGTGTACAAATGAGTGCATTTTGACAAATATATATAGTCATGTACACAGCACTACCATTGAAATACATTTCATTACCCCAAAAATTCCCTTGCATGCTGCTGTAGTCAGTGCCCCCCTCCACCACAGCTCCTGGCAGTTGCTTTCTTTCACTCTAGTTTTGTCTGTCTTAGAATTTGATACAGGCCACGTGTGGTGACTCATGCCTGTAATCGTAGCACTAGACTGAGGAGGGAGGATCACTTGAACAAGCAGTTTGGGTAAGAAGGCAAACCCTGTCTCAAAAAAAAAAAATACACACACACACAAAATTAGCCAGGTGTGGTGGCACACACCTGTGGTCCCAGCTACTCAGGAGGCCGAAGAATCACCTGAGCCTGGGAGGTCAAGGCTATGGTGATCTGTGGTCACATCACTGCACTCCAGCCTTGGTGACAGAGTGAGACGTTGTCGAAAAAGAAAAGAAGAAAGAAAAGCATTTGATATAAATGGAATCATACAGTAAATTATCTTATACCTGGTTTATTTCATATATTTTAATGCCTTTGAGATATGTCCATGTGGTTTCTGGTGTGTATGTCACTCTTCTTATGTTGGGCAGTAACCACTGTAGGAATATATTACAGCTTGTTTATCTATTCTGCAGTGATAGACTATTTTAAAAATATTTGGCTATTAAGAAGAAAGTTGTTATGAATACTTATATTCAGGCCTTTGTGTAAACAGATTTTCACTTCTCTTGGTTGAAAACATAGGAGGAATTATTATTTTTTAAGTCATGGATTTTTAAATGATTGTCAGTTACTTTAAAAAATGTAAATTCTTAAATTAAAAAGTTTAGGATGTCTGACAACCTTGATAAGAACAAGCAATGGGAAAAGGATTCCCTATTTAATAAATGGTGTTGGGAAAACTGGTTAGCCACATGCAGAAAACTGAAACTGGACCCCTTCCCTACACCTTACACAAAAATTAACTCAAGATGGATTAAAGACTTGTGTGAGACCTAAAGCCATGAAAACCTAGAAGAAAACCTAGGCAATACCATTCAGGACATAGGCATGGGCAAAGACTTCATGACTAAAACACCAAAAGCAATGGCAACAAAAGCCAAAATTGACAAACGGGATCTAATTAAACTAAAGAGCCTCTGCACAGCAAAAGAAACTACCATAGGCCGGGCGCAGTGGCTCACGCTTGTAATCCCAGCACTTTGGGAGGCCGAGGCAGGTGGGTCACGAGGTCAGGAGATTGAGACCACGGTGAAACCCCGTCTCTACTAAAAATACAAAAAATTAGCCAGGCATGGTGGCGGGTGCCTGTAGTCCCAGCTACTCAGAGAGGCTGAGGCAGGAGAATGGTGTGAACCCGGGAGGCGGAGCTTGCAGTGAGCCAAGATTGTGCCACTGCACTCCAGCCTGGGCGACAGAGTGAGACTCTGTCTCAAAAAAAAAAAAAAAAAAAAAAGAAACCACCATTAGAGTGTACAGGAAACCTACAGAAAGGGAGAAAATTTTTGCAATCTACCCATCTGATAAAGGACTAATATCCAGAATCTACAAGGAACTTAAACAAATTTACAAGAAAAAAACAAACAACCCCATCAAAAAGTGGGCAAAGGATATGAACAGACACTTCTCAGAAGAAGACATTTATGCGGCTGAAAAATACATGAACACAAGCTCATCATCACTGGTCACTAGAGAAATGCAAATGAAACCCTCAATGAGATGCCATCTCACACCAGTTAGAATGGCAATCATTAAAAAGTCAGGAAACAACAGATGCTGGAGAGGATGTGGAGAAACAGGAACGATTTTACACTGTTGGTGGGGGTGTAAATGAGTTCAACCATTGTGGAAGACAGTGTGGCGATTCTTCAAGGATCTAGAACCAGAAATACCATTTGACCCAGCAATCCCATTACTGAGTATATACCCAAAGGATTATAAATCATTCTGCTATAAAGACACATGCACATGTATGTTTACTGCAGCACTATTCACAATAGCAAAGAATTGCAACCAACCCAAATGCCCATCAATGATAGACTAGATAAAGAAATGTGGCACATATACACCATGGAATACTATGCAGCCATAAAAAGGATGAGTTCATGTCCTTTGCAGGGACATGGATGAAACTGGAAATCATCATTCTCAGCAAACTAACACAGGAACAGAAAACCAGACACCTCATGTTCTCACTCATAAGTGGGAATTGAACAATGAGAACACATGGACACAGGGAAGGGAACATCACACACTGGGGCCTGTCAGGGTGTGGGGGTCAAGGGGAGGGAGAGCATTAGGAGAAACACCTAATGTAGATGATGGGTTGATGGGTGCAGCAAACTACCATGGCATGTGTATACCTATGTAACAAACCTGCACGTTCTGCACATGTATCCCAGAACTTAAAGTATAAAAAAAAAAAAAGTCACAGGATGTTTACGACAGTATCTATTACACTGATGTTGCCATCACATGGTTGACTATGTGGAGACTCCAAGTGAAATTTCTTGCAGTTCTCAGTACCAGGAAAATTTGTATTTCTGGATAAGACTTAAAAAGTTTAGAAAAACATTCAAGTTTCACAGTCTAGAGCTCTAACACTGAAATCTTTTCCAAATGTAAGGTTTAATGATTTACTTAAATCTAAAAATAGTAGGTTGCAGATGTATTTAAACGTGTGCCTAGGTAGTATGTTTATATATTAAGATTAAAGTGGTCTTCTAAAGTTTACTAATTCTAATATAGCCTTTATTGTTTCATGTAGACATATCTTTCCTATTCCCAGGATAATTTAAACAATTAATTCAAAGAAACTATTAACTTAGTTCTAGATTGGGATATCTATTTATGCATTTGAAGCTTGAGATATGTATTTCAGATTAGAAACGTGTGCTGGTCATGGAAAGTTGTGACTTAGAGTCTCAGGTAAGTTTTTTTTTCATGTGAACACACTGCTTCCAATTAATTTTATGCTCAGAGCAGACAATTAATAAATACCCTTTGAACTGAATGAGTGATTAACTGCAAATATTACAATACATCTTAGTGGGCAGGATAATTGGACATATTTAGTCCTTGCTGTGACCTAAGAAAGGAATTGTTTTCATTAAATGTTTAACGTCTCACCCTGTTCATACAGCTGGAGTTACTGATTCAGTTTGATGTGAACTCAGTCTTACAAAAAACCCATCATTATAACCTGCACTTATGCTTCCTATAGTATCGGAACTTCCAACTTGCAGGCAAAATAGATAAGCTTCACATTCTTAAAAACCACAAGAACTCTCCCTTTATTCATACTAAACATAGAATTAGGTATTCTATTAAACTGAACAATAGGACTCACCGGGAGTGACTGCATACACTGTATCAGGAATTGCCCAAGTGTCTGCAAACATCAGTGGACCATTTCGCTGCATGCTGTGCCACGGGCCCACCACAAGGGCTGTCAGTGACTCACTGCATGGGCCACCCAGGGCCTGTGGCGCTGAGGCTGTCAAAGAGCAAGACGGGGCTGCATTTAAACTTAGGCCTCTGCTAAGTGTCAGAACTTGGGCAAGATGCTAAACACTTTAGAGCCAGTTTCCTTTTCTATAACTGGGGTTATAACACTCACCCTGTCAGGTTCTCGTGTGCGTTGGCAAGGCCGGCACGTGACACACCAGGGGCAGAGGTGGGCGAGAACCTTCTTCCTCAGATATCAGTGTCTTTCTCATGAGCATCAACAGAATAAGGAGAGCAGGGCGTCTCCAGCGGTGTCGGGACCGCAGCAGGGACTCAGCAGCAATCAGTCTCTTTCTCTTGTTTCGTCCAAATCATACATTAAAAAAATAGGTGGGGTTATCATGGATGTTTATATTGATTCCTGGGATCAGACAAATACACCTTTCCTTGTCATGCTGTTTTCTCTTCCCAGATGGTTTGAAGAGCTTCGTTTTGGACTTGATACTCCTGAAATGCACATGAGAAACAACAGCCAATGATTTGCACATTTCACAGCAGTGGAGCTCTTCATTCACAAACTCAGATAGGAAAAAAAAAAACTTCTTTTTTTTTCTAATGAATTCAGTCTTGACCCCGAGCCATCACCCATCCAGAATGGCAGGACATTCCACTCCACCACTGTTGCAGTGCCACAATTTCACTACTAATCAAAGGCTCCTTGGTTTCTGAAAAATGGGAGAGGTACCTCTAATAACCAGTCTGGATTGTCGCTGCTCACTTTCTTATTTTCCAACTCCACAGGGGCCCCCAAAGCCCAGAAGATCTCATTTCCGGGCATCTTATAGACCACGGGGACCTGGTAACACTGGGAACCCTGGGGCCAGCACCCACCTCATTTTCACCGTTTCCATCGCCCTCTAGGCATTGCTACAGAGCAGTGTTGGGACCCGCCAGAGATCTGACTGCTCCCAGCCTGGGAAACTGCCTTCTCTCCCTCCACTGAGCTCATGATATTTCTGCTTTCCACCCCACAGAAATCCTTGAATGAAGCACAGAAGGGATTGGTCGTTGCCTGGTGTGAAGCAGAGCTGAGCCGAAGGAGGAAGCAATATTGCAATGGACTCTGTCATTGACGTCACTAGTGCGCAAATCTGTTACCACTATGGTCAAATTTTTATATTCACTTTAAGGTTATAACTCATTCTGCTCATTGTATTCAATGCAACATCTACCCCAAAAGATACTCAGGCATTAATTTACGCTTTTCTGTTTACAAATGAGAATTCATAAGCAAATTGAGGCAGCGAGTAGATATTTAGATTTTTTTTTTAATTGAAGGCAAAACAGAAGACACATACACACCCATCAGTGAAACAGAACAGAGAGCCCAGAAACAGACTGAAATGCAGCCAACTGATTTCTGACAAAGGAGCAAAAACGATTCAATGGAGAAAGGGGAGCCTTTTTAACGAATGGTTCTGGAACAAGTGGGCATCCACATGCAAAAAAAAAATATGTAAACAGACTTTATACTTTTTACAAAAGTTAATGCAAAGTAGATATTAGACCAATATATGAAATGTAAAAGTTTCAAAATTCTAGAAGATAACATAAGGAAAAAATCTAGATAACCTTGGATTTGGTGATTTTTTTTTTTTAGATACAACACCAAAAGCATGATACACAAAGAAAAAAATTGGAAAGTTTAATTTCATTAACATGAAAAAATTTGTTTTGCAAAAGATACTGTTAAGAGAATCAAAAGACAAATCACAGACTGTGAGAAAATATTTGCAAAATATATCTAAGGATTCATATCTGAAATACGCAAAGAACTCTTAAAACTCAGCAATAAGAAAACAACTCAAAACTGGGCAAAAGCTGAACAGATCTGCAGATGGAAACTAAGTATATGAAAAGATGCTCTGCATAATATGTTATTAGGAATTGCCAATTAAGACAGCAATGAGATACCACTGCACACCTATCAGAATGGCTAAAATCCACAAGAATGAAAGCACCAAATGCTGGTGAGGATGTGAAACAACAGGAACTCTCATTCATTGCTGTGGGAATGCAAAATGGCACAGCCACTTTGGAAGACAGTGTGGCAGTTTTTTACAAAGCTCACACAGTCTTGTCATAAGATTTAGCAGTTGTGCTCCTCATTATTTACCCAGTGGAGTTGAAGAGTTATGTCCACACACAAACTTGCACATAAATGTTTATAGAAATGTGGGCGGCAAGCCACCCAGGTGCCGAGGTAAGAGACTGAGGGCACGAGCTGTTCCAGTGTAATAAAATATATAAGATAACAAGAGTTATACTAGATGTAGATCTTAGATATAATTATATATGAATATCATTAATCATTAGTTGGTAGTAATTACTCTTTATCCCAATATTATAATAATCTTTGCTCTATAATCATAACCTAGGAAAAGCCAGGCCACACAGAGATAGGAGCTGAGGGGACATAGTGAGGAGTGACCAGAAGACAGGAGTGCGAGCCTTCTGTTATGCCCAGACAGGGCTACCAGAGGGCTCCTTGGTCTAGCGGTGACGCCAGCGTCTGGGGAGACGCCCGTGTCTAGTGGTAGCATCAGTGCCAAGGAAAAGCATCCGCTACTTAGCAGACCGGGAAAGGGAGTCTCCTTTTCCCCGGGGGAGTTTAGGGAAGACTCTGCTCCTCCACCTCTTGTGGAGGGCCTGACACCAGTCAGGCTTTCCCACAGTTATCCGGAGGCCTAACCGTCTCCCTGTGATGCTGTGCTTCAGTGGTCACGCTCCTAGTCCACCTTCATGTTCCATCCTGTACACCTGGCTCCGCCCTCTAGAAAGCAGTAGCAAATTAGTGAAAGTATTAAAGTCTTTGATCTTTCTGAAAAGAGCATAGAAAAAATAATGGTGTAAGCTGTCCTCTCTCTCTCTCCGCCTCGGCCGCCTAACAGGGAAGGGCCCCCCGTCCGGTGGACACGTGGCTCACCTGACCTTATCAATCAGTGAAGATGACTCACACTCCTTACCCTGCCCCTTTTGCTTCGTATCCAATAAATAACAGCGCAGCCTGGCATTCGGGACCACTACCGGTCTCCGCGTCTTGGTGGCAGTGGTCCCCCGGGCCCAGCTGTCTTTTCTTTTATCTCTGTCTTGTGTCTTTTTTTCTACAGTCTCTCGTCTCCGAACACAGGGAGAAGAAACCCACAACCCTGTGGGGCTGGCACCTACATAGAAGCTTCATTAGAATTACCAGAAACTGGAGGTGACCGACATGTCCTTCGGCAGGTGACTGGAGAAATACATTCTGGTACCTGCAGACAACGGAATATCATTCAGTGAGAAAAGAAATGAGCTATCAAGTCATGAAAAGGCATACAGGGACCCAAAATGCACATTACTAAGTGAAAGAAGCCAAAAAGGCCACATACTGTATGATTCCAATTACGTGACATTTTGGAAAAGGGAAAATTACATAGATAGTAAAATAATCAGTGGTTGACAGGGGTTGGGGAGAGGAAAGGACGGATGGGCAGAGAGCCCTGGAAAATCACCGAAGTCCGGGGAAGTCGAGGCTGCAGTGAGCTCCAGCCTGGGCAACAGAGCGAGACTCCATCTCAAAAAAAAAACAACAACAACAACAAAAAAGGCAAAAACCGCCGTTACTTTTCCACCAACCCAAGTCGTTGGACGAATCAGCGCATGCGCGTTCCTCTGCGGGGCCGCATCTCAAGCTGCAAGCTTCCCAGAGCCAATAGGAGAGGTCCCACATTAATTTAATTAATTAATTTATTTATTTACTTACTTTTTTTGAGACAGGGTCTCATTCTGTCACCCAGGCTGGAGTGCATTGGCGCCATCAAGGCTCACTGCAGCCTCGACTTCCCTGGACTTGGGTGATTTTCCCACCTCAGCCTCCCGAGTAGCTGGGACTGCAGGTGCACGTAACCCCCGACCCGGATAATTTTTGTATTTTTTGGTACAGACGGGGTTTTGCTATGCTAGCCAGGCTGGTCCCGAACTCCTGGCCTCAGGTGATCCGTCTGCTTCAGCCTCCCACAGTGCTGGGATTACAGGCCTGAGCCACCATGCGGGGCCTGAATTTCAAATTAGGTTTTTCTATTTCTGCAAAAAACATCCCTGGGATTTTGAAAGGGATTTTGCATTAACTCTGTAGATAGGCTGGGCAGTATTGTCATCTTAATAACTACAACTACGCCTCCCAATCCCCAACATGGAATATCCTTCCATTTATTTATGTCTTCTTTAATTCTTTTGGCAATGTTTTACAGTTTTCAATATGTAAGTCTAAGTCTTGTGCCTCCTTCGTTAAATTTATTCCTGTGTATTTTTTTATTCTTTTTGATGCTTTTTTTTTTTTGAGACAGAATCTCATTCTGTCACCCAGGCTGGAGTGCAGTGCAGTGGCACGATCTCACTGCAACCTCCGCCTCCCAGGTTCAAAAGATTCTCCTGCCTCAGCCTCCCAAGTAGCTGGGATTACAGCTGCGTGCCACCACACTCGGCTGATTTTTGTATTTTTAGTAGAGACAGGGTTTCACCATGTTGGCCAGGCTGGTCTCGAACTCCTGACCTCAGGTGATCCGCCCACCTCAGCCTCCCAAAGTGCTGGGATGATAGGCATGAGCCACTGCTCCCGGCCAGAATTGTTTTATTAATATGCTTTCAGAATGTTCATTGCTAGTGGATAACAATGCAGCCGATTTTCGTGTGTTGATTTTGTATCTTGCCATGTCTCTGAATTCTGGAGTGAGATGTAACCATTTTATTGTGGATTCTTTAGAATTTGCTACATGTAACAGCATGTCTTCTGTGAACAGAGGTGATTTTACTTCTTCCTTTCCAATTCAGATGCGATTTATTTTTGGCTGAGTTGCTGTGACTACAAAGGCTACTACTGTGTTGAATAGAAAGAAGGCCTTATCTTCTTTCTGATGTTTGGGGTACAGTTTTAAGAAATTCACCATTGTGTATGATATTAGCTGTGAGTTTTTCAGATATAACCTTTATTATTTTGAAGGAATTCCCTTCCATTCCTAGTTTATTGACTGCTTTCTGATGAAAGTGTGTTGGATTTTGTCAAATACTCTTTCTGTATCAATTGAGATGATCATTTGGGGTTTTCTCCTTCATTCTATTAATGTGGTGTATTACCTTGGTTGATTTTCCTATGTTGAACCGTCCTTGCATTTACAGAATAAACCTCACTTAGTCACAGTATATAATTATTCTGAGAAGCTGTTAAATTTGGTTTCCTAGTATTAAACATTTTGCATCAATATTCATAATGGCGGACGGGCGCGGTGGCTCACGCCTGTAATCCCAGCACTTTGGGAGTCCGAGGCGGGTGGGTCACGAGGTCAGGAGTTCGAGACCAGCCTGGCTAACATGGTGAAACCCCGTCTCTACTAAAAATACAAAAATTAGCTGGGCGTGGTGGTACACGTCTGTAATCCCAGCTACTCAGGAGGCTGAGGCAGGAGAATCGCTTGAACCCAGGAGGCAGAGGTTGCAGTGAGCCGAGATGTGCCACTGCACTCCAGCCTG
>NW_026653457.1:0-13032 GCF_009828535.3 Hylobates moloch | reverse complement strand
GATTTGCGTATGTTGAACCAGCCTTGCATCCCAGGGATGAAGCCCACTTGATCATGGTGGATAAGCTTTTTGATGTGCTGCTGGATTCGGTTTGCCAGTATTTTATTGAGGATTTTTGCATCAATGTTCATCAAGGATATTGGTCTGAAATTCTCTTTTTTGGTTATGTCTCTGCCAGGTTTTGGTATCAGGATGATGCTGGCTTCATAAAATGTGTTAGGGAGGATTCCCTCTTTTTCTATCGATTGGAATAGTTTCAGAAGGAATGGTACCAGTTCCTCCTTGTACCTCTGGTAGAATTCAGCTGTGAATCCATCAGGTCCTGGACTCTTTTTGGTTGGTAAGCTATTGATTATTGCCACAATTTCAGAACCTGTTATTGGTCTATTCAGAGATTCAACTCCTTCCTGGTTTAGTCTTGGGAGGGTGTATTTGTTGAGGAATTTATCCATTTCTTCTAGATTTTCTAGCTTATTTGCATAGAGGTGTTTGTAGTATTCTCTGATGGTAGATTGTATTTCTGTGGGATCGGTGGTGATATCCCCTTTTTCGTTTTTTATTGCATCTATTTGATTCTTCTCTCTTTTCTTCTTTATTAGTCTTGCTAGCGGTCTATCAATTTTGTTGATCTTCTCAAAAAACCAGCTCTTGGATTCATTAATTTTTTGAAGGGTTTTTTGTGTCTCTATTTCCTTCAGTTCTGCTCTGATTTTAGTTATTTCTAGCCTTCTGCTAGCTTTGGAATGTGTTTGCTCTTGCTTTTCTAGTTCTTTTAATTGTGATGTTAGGGTGTCAATTTTGGATCTTTCCTGCTTTCTCTTGTGGGCATTTAGTGCTATAAATTTCCCTCTACACACTGCTTTGAATGTGTCCCAGAGATTCTGGTAGGTTGTGTCTTTGTTCTCGTTGGTTTCAAAGAACATCTTTATTTCTGCCTTCATTTCATTATGTACCCAATAGTCATTCAGGAGCAGGTTGTTCAGTTTCCATGTAGTTGAGCGGTTTTGAGTGAGTTTCTTAATCCTGAGTTCTAGTTTGATTGCACTGTGGTCTGAGAGACAGTTTGTTATAATTTCTGTTCTTTTACATTTGCTGAGGAGAGCTTTACTTCCAACTATGTGGTCAATTTTGGAATAGGTGTGGTGTGGTGCTGAAAAAAATGTATATTCTATTGATTTGGGGTGGAGAGTTCTGTAGATGTCTATTAGGTCCACTTTGTTTAGAGCTGAGTTCAATTCCTGGATATCCTTGTTAACTTTTTGTCTAGATGATCTGTCTAATGTTGACAGTGGGGTGTTAAAATCTCCCATTATTATTGTGTGGGAGTTTAAGTCCCTTTGTTTGTTTCAATTTATAATTGATACATATTAAAAATTAAAATGTTTTCAATGTCTTTAAGTTCATATCAGAATGTGTTCTACATATCTGATTCAAAACAATTCAGAAATAATTGGAATACATCATCTTCTGCCTTGTATTTGGCCATATTGAATTTTAAGATCAAATGCCCCTTAGAATAATTTGAATGATAAAGAAATGCCTAATAAGTGAAATGATTTCTGTTTGGAATTTGTATTAGGCAATTCATTTTTGTGATATTTATTTCACATAAATTTTTTTTTGAGAATTATAAAATTAATTACCAAGGATGAGGAGATAGTTTGTTTAATTATATCTTTAAGATTAAAGCTATTTCAGTAACACACCGTAAGCTTTTTAATTACACTTAATACTACTCTAACATTAGCCATTAGCTCATGCAAGACCCTTCCTTCTTTGAGGCTCAGTCCGCCACTGTTCCTTTTTTAACTCGTGTTTGTAAATGTCAGATGTTGATTAACAGTCAGTCCCTTACCTAGTCTAGCTTATATTCTTCCTTTTCTTTCCATCACTATTCTAGTCCCACAAGTTTTGACCTCCCTAACTCCATTGATCTTTACCCTCTCTGTAGTTCAGTCACCTGACTCATCTGATTGTGATTATCACTAACACATTTACACCAATAAAATCTTTTTCTTTTTTTTTTTGAGATAGAGGATGGAGTCTTACTTTGTCACCCAGGCTGGAGTGCAGTGGTGTGATCCCGGCTCACTGCAACCTCTGCTTCCCAGGTTTAAGCGATTCTTCTGCCTCAGCCTCCAGAGTAGCTGGGATTACAGGCACATGCCACTGCACCCGGCTAATTTTTGTTTTTGTTTTTGTTTTTGTTTTAGTAGAAACGGGGTTTCACCATGTTGGTGAGGCTGGTCTTGAACTCCTGACCTCAAGTGATCCATTCGCCTCAGCCTCCCAAAGTGCTGGGATTACAGGCATGAGACACCACGCCCAGCCTACACCAATAAAATCTTAAGTTACAATAGCCAGCTGTCTGAACATAACCTCTTATCTTTCCAACTTCCATACTCCCTATTTTCCAGTGCATTTTTCTTTGGTGATATTGAGACCTCGGTTCTTGACCTTCCCCTTATCTTGCAGTCTCAGCCTCCTGACTTTAATTCTGAGCTTATCCATACTAGATTGCTTAATTGGTCACATCTTTTCCCTTTCTTGTTAACATTCCTGTTTTTTTTTTCTCTCTCTCTCTTGCTTTACTACCCCATTTATTCCAAGAGATTTCAGTTCTTAGGTTATTCCAGCCATTGATTCCGTTCCTTTACACAAGCTGTGAAGCACTGTCAGCGGTAAATTATGTAGCCAGGTGAATTGATGCCACACAAATCTGTGTGATATGAGCACTACTCCTGTTTCTCTCCCTCCTGTTTCTCTAATCTCTTCAATTCCCCTGTGTATTTTATGCCTCAGTTTCCCAGAATATAGAAGCCTTTTTTAGAAACCTTCCTAACATTTCTCTCCCTAGTTTTCTATAAACTTACTTCCACTTGCACCTGCTGTTATCTCCTTCTCAGTGACAGAAACTTATCCAATATATATTCATTATATTACATCTCTTTTGAGCATTTGTTTTCTATACCATATATCTTAATTTTCACATTTTCTCTTTTTTACATGCTAAGCTTTGATTTGTTTTGTAAGTTCTACCTCTACAATAAAAATGTAGGCTTTTTGAGAAGTGAGAGTATTAGTTCTTATGTCACATAGTTCTTTACGTATTCTTTAAATATTCTTTACATGTCAACTTGGCATATAGTTGAATTAAATTAAATTTCTTTTTTTATTATTTTTTTTATTATTATTATACTTTAAGCTTTAGGGTACATGTGCACAGTGACTATCGCAAGGATAAATTAAATTTCTTTACTGTAGAAACTCCTTGCCTTGCTGTATCTCTTAGATTTTTATGGTTCTTAATAATATGATGTTTTGGCAATTGGTTTAAGCATAAACTGTTGTTTTTTATTTTCTTTACATTCATAAATCATGTCTTAAAGTATCAAGAAATCCTAGTTCTGACTGGTCCACTTGATGGTGTCTTATAATAATCATCATCACAATCAATATTAAAGAACATTACCTAATGCTGCTCAAGAATGGAATTACATTAAGTGGACCAATATATGCATTATGGGAATTCCAGAAGGGGAAGAGAGAGGGAAAGGGAGGAGAGAGACTATTTGAAGAAATTATTGCCATACTTCCCAAATTTGAGGAAAGACATGAATCCAGAAGTCTGCACAGGCCAGTGAATTCTATGTAGGAAAAACCCTAAAAGATCCACAATGAGACACATTATGATCAAACTGTCCAAAAACAAAGAGAGAATCTCAACAGCAACAAGAGAAAAGTGGCTCATCACATACAGGGACCCTAAGTAAGATTATTAGTAGATTTCTCACCAGAAACCTTGGAGGTCAGAAAGCAATGGAATGATATAGTTAAAGTCCTGAAATTTAAAAGCAAACAAACAAAACACAAACTGTCAACCAAGGATTCTGTATCCTGGCCAAGCGTGATGGATCATACCTGTAATCCCAGCACTTTGGAGGCCCAGGCAGGTGGATCACCTGAGGTCAGGACTTCAAGACCAGCCTGGCCATCATGGCAAAGCTCTGTCTCTACTAAAAATACAGAAATTAGCTGAGTGTGGTGGCAGGCGCCTATAGTCCCAGCTACTCAGGAGGCTGAGGCATGAGAATCACTTGAACCCGGGAGGCGGAGGTTACAGTGAGCAGAGATTGCACCACTACACTCCAGCCTGGGTGAAAGAGCAAGACTCCGTCTCAATAAATAAATAAATAAATAAATAAATAAAATAAAATAAGTTTTTATTGTTCAAGTGAGATTGTTATAAGTTTCAGATGTTAATTATAATACTCAAGGTAATCATTAGGAAAATAACTAAAAAATCAAATAGTACACTATAAAAAAGTATTAGGAAAATAATTAAAAATCAAAATAGTACACTAAAAAAAATCAACAAAATACCAAAAAAGGGTAGTAATGGAAGAATTGAGGAAGAAAAAACATATAACACATGCAGAAAACAAATAGCAGAAGCAAATCCGTCTGTGTCAATAATCACATTAAATATAAATGTATTAAACTTTCCCATTAAAAGAAAAACTTAGCAGATTGAATAAGAAAATCAGGGTCTATTTATATACTGTCTACAAGAGAAGCACTTTAGATACAAGGACACAAAAGAGGTTGAAGGGAAAAGGATTGAAAAAGATATTCCAAACAAATATTAATGGTAACCAGAAGAGAGCTGGGAGGCTTTATTATTGTCAGACAACACAGGCTTTAAGTCACAAAAGGTTACAAGGGCCAAAGAATGATGCTATATATTGGTAAAAGGTTCATTACTGCAAGAATGTACAACACTTAAAAACCCAACAGAGGAGCCCCAAAATATATGAAGCAAAAATTGATATAATTAAAGGGTGATATAGACCTCAATATTAGTTTGAGACATTGTCTCAATTTACAATAGTCAAGTATTAAACTTTCAAAAATGTGTGTTACCGTCTGTGAACCTCACACAGAAGATAAATAAGAACACAAAGACTTAAGCAATGTATAAACCAGGTAGACCTAACAGTCATACACAAGACACTGAACCCAACAACAGGAGCCACAACTTAATAAATTGAAAAGATTGAAGTCATACAAATTATCTTTTTCTGTCATAATATAATGAAACTAGAAATTAATAACAGAAGGAAAACTGGAAAATTCACAAGTATGTGGAATTAAAGAACACACTCTTAACTAGTGGATCAAATATGAAATCACCAGGGAAGTTAGAAAATAACTGAGACAAGTGAAAATGAAACACAATGTAATAAAACTTACAAGATGCTGCAAAAGCATCCCTAAGAGGGAAATTTATATCTGTAAGTACATTAAAGAAGTAGAAAAATCCCAAGTTAGTAACCTAACTAAACACCTTAAGGAATTAGAAAAAGAAGAGCACTTTAAACCCAAAGATAGCAGCAGGAAGGAAATAATAAAGGTTAGAGCAGAGATAAATAAAATAGAGAATCGAAAAGCTGTAGAGAAAATCAACAAAACCAAAAATTGATTCTTTGAAAAGCTCAACAAAATTGACAAATCTCTAGCTAGAAGGACTAACAAAAAAAAGAAGACTTAATTACTAAGATTAGAAATGCAAGTAGAGGCCTCACTACCAATTTTACATAAATAAAAAGTTATAAGAAAACAACTTTGCCTTAAATTAGATAACCTAGATAAAATGGTCAAATTTGTAGAAACACAATCAACCAAGCCTAACTCAAGAAGAAATAAAAAATCTGCATATACTTAATAACCAGTAAGGAAATTAAATCAGTAATAAAAAATATCCCAAGAAAGAAAAGCCATGGGCTACATGGATTCACTGGTGAATTCTGCCAGACATTTCAAGAAAAATTCACACCATTTTTTTTCAAACTCTCCTAAACATTGAAGAGAAGGTAAACACTTGCTAACTCAGTCAATGAGGCCAGCATTATCCTTATCCCAAAGGCAAACAAAGACACTACAAGAAAACTACAGACCAATAGCTTTTGTGACTGTAAATGCAAAAATACTCAACAAAATACTAGCAAACCAAATTTAGCCACATATTAAAAGAAGTACATCATTCGCAAGTGGAATTTACTCCCAGAATGCAAGGATAGTTCAACATATGAAGATCAGTCAATTTAATACTTCACATTAATAGAATGAAGAAAAAACCCACGTGATCATCTCAATTAATGCGGAAAAGGCGTATGACAAAATTCAACACCCCTTTGTGATAAAAAATACTCAAATCAGGAATAGAAAGAACTTCCTTAACATGATAAAGTATTGTATGGAAACTCACAGCTAACAGGATACTGAATGGTGAAAGACCAAAAGCTTTCTTTCTTAAGATCAGAAACAAGGATGCCCACTTACACTGCTTCTGATCAACATGGTACTGGAAGTTCTAGCCAGAGCAGGTAGGCAAGAAAAAGAAATAAAAGGCATCTACATTGGAAGAGATGAAATAAAAATTAACCTTGTTCACAGATGACATGATCTTATATGTAGAAATCCCTAAGGAATCCACATAAAAATCTTAGATATAATAAACGAATTCAACAAAGTTGCAGGATACAAAATTAACCCACAAAACTAGTTGTATTTCTATGTATTTGCAATGAAAAATCCAAAAAGGAAATTGAGAAAAAAATTCCATTTGCAGTGGTATCAAAAAGAATAAAATAATCAGGGATTAATTTAGCCATGAAGGCAAGAGACTGTCCCTTTTCCATTGAGTGGTCTTGGCACCTTTTGGCACCTTTGTTGGAAATCAATTTACCATATATATGAGGATTTATTTCTGGATTCTAGATTCTATTCTGTTGGTGTATATATCTGTCCTTCTGCAGTAGTACCACACTGTTTCAATTATTGTAGCATTAAAGCAAATTTTAAAATCAGGAAGTATGAGTTCTTCAACTTTGTTCTTTTTCAAATTGTTTTGGCTATTCAGGGTTCCTTGAGATTCCAAATGAATATTAGGGTGAGTTTTCCTATTTTTGCAAAAACACCATTGGGATTTTGATAGGATTGCATTGATGTTATAGATCACTTTGAGTAGTATTGTTTTCTTAAAAATATTAAGTCTTTCAATTCAAGCACACACATGCCTCTCCATCTATGTCTTCTTTAATTTATTTCAACAATGTTGTATAGTTTTCAGTGTATAGTAAGTATATACCCAAAGGAATTGAAAGCTGAGGCTCAAACAGATACTTATACAAACATGTAATTTTGAGCCCATAATTTTGAGCCTCAGCTTTCAATTTACAATAGTCAAAAGTAGCCTCAGCATTATTTATAGTAGCCAAAAGGTAGAAACAACCCAGGTGTCCATCAACAATGAATAAACAAAACATGGTACAGTAGTCCACCTTTATATAATGTTTTGCTGTCCATGGTTTCAGTTACCCTCAGTAAAGTACAATAAGACATTTTGAGAGAGACAGAGACCATATCTACATAATTCTATTATAGTATATTGTTTTATTTTATTAGTTATTATTATTAACCTCTTACCATGCCTAAGGTATAAATTGAACTTTATCATAGCTATGTTTGCATAGGAAAAAAACATAGTATATATAGGGTTCAGTAGTATTTGTAGTTTCAGGTATCCACTGGTGATCTTGGAACATATCCACCACTGATAAGGGGGGACCACAGTATATACATAAAATGGAATATTATTCCACTATAAAAAGGAAGTTCTGTTACATGCTACAACATGGAAGGACTTTGAAAACATTAGCTAAGTGAAAGAAGCCAGACACAAAAGAACAAATACTCCACTTACATGAAGTGTCTAAAATGGGCAAATTTATAGAGCTAGAAAGTAGATCAGAAGTTATTGGGGATTGTGGGGAAGGGAATTAAGAGTTACTGTTTAATGGTTGCAGAGTGTTTCTGTTTGGTGTCATAAAATGTTTTGGAAATAGATAGTGGTGATGGTTGCACAACATTGTGAATGTGATAAATGCCACTGAATTGTACACCTAAGAATGGTAAATTTTGGCAAATGTTATGTTGTATATGTTTTATCATAATTTTAAAGAATTAATACACTAAAACCATTGTATTGTGTCCTTTAAGTGGGTAAATTGTATGGTATATGAAAACTATCTCAGTAATTCAGCTCTTATTAAAAGGATACATACTGCCAGGTGCAGTGGCTCATGCCTATATTCCAGCACTTTGGGAGGATGAGACAGGCGGATCGCTTGACCTCAAGAGTTTGAAACTAGCCTGGGCAACACGGCAAAAATCTCTTTAAAAAAAAAAAAAAACTAGCCTGCCATGGCAGTGTGTGCCAGTGGTCCCAGCTACTTGGGAGGCTGAGCCTGGGAAGGGGAGGTTGCAGTGAGCTGAGATCATGCCACTGCACTTCAATCTGGGCGACAGACTGGGACCCTGTCTGAAAAAAAAAGAAAAAAAGTTACATACTATATGATTGTATTCATTTAAAGTTCAAAAACAGGCTAGATTGACAGTATTAGAAGTCATGATACTTATCTTTATAGAGGAAGGAAGGTAATGTATTCAGAAACATAGATAATAATACCACATGGTAAATGCAACGCTAAGTGATTCTAGGGTGTTAGGAGAGCATATGGAACAGTCTATCCATGTGGCATTAGCAGAGAGTAAAGAGGTTGGAATGAGCCTCTAAGCAGACGTGGTGGTGTATACAAAAGCCAGAAGTCTAGCAAATGCAGGGGATACAGGGAAGTCCGTGCTCCTGTGTGAATTTGCTGTAACATGAAATGTTAAGCAAGGCACGGTGGGAGATGAGTTGGAGAGGCAGAAAAGATCTAGAAAGTAGATAAACTGGGTTAGAATCTTGGATTTAGCATGTAGGTGGAAGGGAGGTAACAGGTTTTAAGGAGGGAAGTAATGTGGTTAGATATGTATTTTATTTAGATCACAGTGGGTGGCCGTGTAGGCAATGGATTTGAAGTTAAGTAACTTGCCCCAGTAGCAGGGCTGTGATTTAAAGCCAGATCTATCTGATTCCAGTAGGTAGGTTTGCCATCAAATCGAGTAGGAACTGAGGTTTTCTTTGAAGCCATCAGGCTTCTACTTAGAAATGAGATTCAAAAAAAATGAGACGAGCATAAATTGTTCCCTAGGTGTTTCTTCCTTCAGATCTTGCCATCCTGAGATATTTTTAACAGAAGTATTTAGAAATCCTGGTTTTGGTTATTTATTTTAGAAAAGAATTTGATTTCTTTTTAATGGACAAAAAGGGATTGGTAGAATTTTTTTTACTCTCTGTTTAGTCGAAGCCTGATTCTTCAAACACTAGATCGAAAATTGCTTCTCAGGTACTAAATTTGCAAGCAAGTGTAAGTATTATGATAAAAGATTATAGCAAAAGTAATGATCCTTTAAGTTTAAAGTAGAATGCAGTGGATTTTAACCAAACAGGTTAAGTGGTTCTCATATGAATATCTAAATAAAGGTATGAACTAGAGGAACTTTGAAGAACACTTAAATCTATATGTCCTAATATAAATATGACAGGCAATACTGAAGGAAATTATATATCTGCTGTTCTCAATAATAATGATCTAACAAAAGGTCAGAAAGTAATTGTAAAATAGTAGATACATAGCTTTATAAAACTGAGCATCACAGATTTTTTTATCTCTAATTTCATCTCATTTATTTTATAGGCCTACACAAGTGAAATGGCAGCTGATGGTAGCTAGTTGTTTCAGAAGAAGTGGTAAATGCTTTAGTTTTATTCATTTTATAGATACTTTGCTTCTTTCCTTTTAGGTAATTATGCATATAAATGTGTTCCAGTTGCATATCTGTTTATTAAAACACTAACCTTTTATAACTGTACATATTTAAAGCATTGTATGAAAAACACCATAATTACTACGTACAAAAAAGTTGTGCTTACAAAGTGGGTATTAATTATGTATTCCAATACTTGTCTTAAAAACAGATTTATTATTTCTAGCCACAGAAAAAAATAGGCATACTGTATACATTATATTTCCATTTTCTACTCAGTTGATTCTAAATGTCCTGTGTGCTCGGCCAAATTTATGACACTTGAGAAGCCTGAGAAAAGCTCACACTGAGACAAGTGTGACTATATTTTTTTTTATACCAAAGATCACTGGCTATCTTGGTTTGTGTTTTTGTTACTGCTTTTATTAAATTCTTGCTGATGACACGTCCCGAAGGATAGAGATGCTATTAGTTTTAGGCTAACTGTGAAGTGAATAATATGCATAAAATATCAAAGATCAAACTGGGAGAGAAATGTGAACAAATTTATAATCCCTCTTGTAGAGTATAAAAATGACCCAGGAAAAGAAAGTATTCAATCTAAGGGAAGAGGGAAGCACAAGTTTTGAAAGTGTTGGCAGTTTGTTCTCAGCCAGTTTCGGGGGAGGTTTCCTTCTTTATCTCTGTGAGCACCTTCAGAATGGCATCAGAAATGTTTTAATACATAACTCAATGTATTCCTCAAATCATTTTGGGGGGGATCTGTAATTCCTATTGAATGTACAACATGACTATACTATATACATCCAGTTTATATCAACACGAGTTCTCAATTGCCTATGTTCATTTCAACGTCAGTCATATAGAAAGTATACATATATATACATATGAACTATTCTAAATGATTTAAAGACATAGCCTGCTTCAGTTATGGAAGTACAGGTTAGAAGCAGCAGCATTGAGAACTGGCTTTGTGTCAGATGCTTCCTGTCTCTATTTCATCCCTCTTGTAGGGAGAGGCCCAGAGAGATTTATAACTCATTTGCTAAGATTTCAGGAAAGATCTTTGACCCAATTCGTTTTTCCTATATTTTGCTGCTACATGAAGCTAAATTATTTTGTTATAAAATAAATTGCTTTCTATAAACTTTTTAATGTTTAAAAAACTGTAAAGGCCAGTCACAGTGGCTCACACCTGTAATTCCAGCACTTTAGGAGGCTGAGGCGGGCAGATCACGAGGTCAAGAGATCGAGACCATCCTGGCCAACATGGTGAAACCCCATCTCTACTAAAAATACAAAAATTGGCTGGGCGTGGTGGTGCACGCCTGTAGTACCAGCTACTCGGGAGGCTGAGGCAGGAGAATCGCTTGAACCCGGGAGGCGAAGGTTGGAGGTTGCAGTGAGCTGAGATTGCACCACTGCACTCACTCCAGCCTGGCGACAGAGCAAGACTCCGTCTCAAAAATATATATATAACATAAAAACGTTTATTTATTTATTTATTTATTTATTCATTCATTCATTCATTTATTTTGAGGCAGAGTTTTACTCAGTCACCCAGGCTGGGCTGCAGTGGCACTAATCTCAGCTCACTGCAACTTCCACCGCCTGGCTTCAAGTGATTCTCCTGTATCAGCCTCCCCAGTAGCTGGGATTATAGGCGTGTGCCACCATGGCCAGTTAATTTTTGTATTTTTAGTAGAGAAGGGTTTTCACCATGTTGCCCAGGCTGGTCCCAAACTCCTAGCCTCAAGTGGTCCACCCACCTTAGCCTCCCAAAGTGCTGGGATTAAAGGAGTGAGCTACCACGCCCAGCCCAAAAAAACTATAAAAACATCTTAAATATTTTCCAACTAAATGAATGACATTGACATTACTATAAGTATATAACTTATTTTTAAATTTGTCAGTTCGTCTGGAATAATCTTTTTTAGAAAATTGAATGGATCTTAATTTTTGCCACTAAAATATTTAAAGTGAACCAGGCTCAGTGTGCATCTATAGTCCCAGCTACTCTGGAGGCTAAGACCAGGAGGATTGTTTCAGCTCAGGAGTTTATAGGCTGTAGTGCATAATGATTGTGCCTGTGAATAGCCACTGTACTCCAGCCTGGGCAACAGAGTGAGACTTTGTCTCTTTTAAAAAAAAAAAAAAAAAGGAAGAAGCTAAATTTCAGCTATCACCCATTTATTTCTGCTTTAACCTTTATTTCAAATTTATTTTATCTATACATTTTTCTTCTAAAAGTTATATTAAGTGGTATATAAAACATGAAACCTTTCTATTAAACCATTAAATAGCCAGTATATCAGTTAAAATTAATATTTTTCAGAATCCTGTTAGTTTCTATAATTTGCTAATACGTTATATTTTTCTCTTGTTTATTTATAGGTAACTACCAAAAAGCATTAGATACTTATAAAGATACCCACAGAAAATTTCCAGAAAATGTCGAATGTAAGTGGCATTACATAATGTAACTTTGAAGTGATAAGTTCTCATATTTTATGTTCTAATATATAATTACATTTGCTACAGTAATTGTATACGTAAATACCAACCTATAATTTGTGATACGTATTTTAAATATTTTTATAGGATCAGAAAATTTGACTATGCAAGAACATATTTTTATATAACTAATTTTTGATGGATTTAAATATACCACAGAATTTTCTTTAATACTAAAAAAATGCATATCTCAGAGTTCTATAGAATTTTAAGAAGGCATTTTGGCCTATGGTTGATTTTTCAAAGTTTGTAAACCTGTGGTATTTTATAGGAAAGACATTTTTAACTGTCCATTTTAGTAAACAACTTTTAAAGGTTGAGAAAATAATTTTAGGGTTTATAAAAATAGCACATTAAGAATCTTGCTGATATAATAGCAAATAATTTTTTTTTTAGACAGTCTTGCTCTGTTGCCCAGGCTAGAGTGCAGTGGTGTGATCTCGGCTCACCACAACCTCCACCTCCCAAGTTCAAGTGATTCTCCTGCCTCAGCCTCCCTAGTAGCTGGGACTCTAGGCGGGCACCACCATGCCTGGCTAATTTTTGTATTTTTAGTAGAGACAGGTTTTACTGTGTTGGCCGGGCTGGTCTCAAACTCCTGACCTCATGATCTGCCCACCTTGGCTTCCCAAAGTGCTGGGATTACAGGCGTGAGCCACTGCGCCTGGCCGCAAATAATTTTTAATGTTACTTCAGTTTTAAAACATTATGTTAATATGCTGCTTACTCAGTTGTAAAGTTATCTTTGTAGAAGATGTTCATTTATTTACTATCTTGTTGCACAGTGGATTGATGCAACTTACA
>NW_026653456.1:0-13033 GCF_009828535.3 Hylobates moloch | reverse complement strand
GATTTGCGTATGTTGAACCAGCCTTGCATCCCAGGGATGAAGCCCACTTGATCATGGTGTATAAGCTTTTTGATGTGCTGCTGGATTCGGGTTGCCAGTATTTTATTGAGGATTTTTGCATCAATGTTCATCAAGGATATTGGTCTAAAATTCTCCTTTTTGGTTGTGTCTCTGCCTGGCTTTGGTATCAGGATGATGCTGGCTTCATAAAATGTGTTAGGGAGGATTCCCTCTTTTTCTATCGATTGGAATAGTTTCAGAAGGAATGGTACCAGTTCCTCCTTGTACCTCTGGTAGAATTCAGCTGTGAATCCATCAGGTCCTGGACTCTTTTTGGTTGGTAAGCTATTGATTATTGCCACAATTTCAGAACCTGTTATTGGTCTATTCAGAGATTCGACTTCTTCCTGATTTAGTCTTGGGAGGGTGTATTTGTCGAGGAATTTATCCATTTCTTCTAGATTTTCTAGTTTATTTGCATAGAGGTGTTTGTAGTATTCTCTGATGGTAGATTGTATTTCTGTGGGATCGGTGGTGATATCCCCTTTTTCGTTTTTTATTGCATCTATTTGATTCTTCTCTCTTTTCTTCTTTATTAGTCTTGCTAGCGGTCTATCAATTTTGTTGATCTTCTCAAAAAACCAGCTCTTGGATTCATTAATTTTTTGAAGGGTTTTTTGTGTCTCTATTTCCTTCAGTTCTGCTCTGATTTTAGTTATTTCTAGCCTTCTGCTAGCTTTGGAATGTGTTTGCTCTTGCTTTTCTAGTTCTTTTAATTGTGATGTTAGGGTGTCAATTTTGGATCTTTCCTGTTTTCTCTTGTGGGCATTTAGTGCTATAAATTTCCCTCTACACACTGCTTTGAATGTGTCCCAGAGATTCTGGTAGGTTGTGTCTTTGTTCTCGTTGGTTTCAAAGAACATCTTTATTTCTGCCTTCATTTCATTATGTACCCAATAGTCATTCAGGAGCAGGTTGTTCAGTTTCCATGTAGTTGAGCGGTTTTGAGTGAGTTTCTTAATCCTGAGTTCTAGTTTGATTGCACTGTGGTCTGAGAGACAGTTTGTTATAATTTCTGTTCTTTTACATTTGCTGAGGAGAGCTTTACTTCCAACTATGTGGTCAATTTTGGAATAGGTGTGGTGTGGTGCTGAAAAAAATGTATATTCTATTGATTTGGGGTGGAGAGTTCTGTAGATGTCTATTAGGTCCACTTTGTTTAGAGCTGAGTTCAATTCCTGGATATCCTTGTTAACTTTTTGTCTAGATGATCTGTCTAATGTTGACAGTGGGGTGTTAAAATCTCCCATTATTATTGTGTGGGAGTTTAAGTCCCTTTGTTTGTTTCAATTTATAATTGATACATATTAAAAATTAAAATGTTTTCAATGTCTTTAAGTTCATATCAGAATGTGTTCTACATATCTGATTCAAAACAATTCAGAAATAATTGGAATACATCATCTTCTGCCTTGTATTTGGCCATATTGAATTTTAAGATCAAATGCCCCTTAGAATAATTTGAATGATAAAGAAATGCCTAATAAGTGAAATGATTTCTGTTTGGAATTTGTATTAGGCAATTCATTTTTGTGATATTTATTTCACATAAATTTTTTTTTGAGAATTATAAAATTAATTACCAAGGATGAGGAGATAGTTTGTTTAATTATATCTTTAAGATTAAAGCTATTTCAGTAACACACCGTAAGCTTTTTAATTACACTTAATACTACTCTAACATTAGCCATTAGCTCATGCAAGACCCTTCCTTCTTTGAGGCTCAGTCCGCCACTGTTCCTTTTTTAACTCGTGTTTGTAAATGTCAGATGTTGATTAACAGTCAGTCCCTTACCTAGTCTAGCTTATATTCTTCCTTTTCTTTCCATCACTATTCTAGTCCCACAAGTTTTGACCTCCCTAACTCCATTGATCTTTACCCTCTCTGTAGTTCAGTCACCTGACTCATCTGATTGTGATTATCACTAACACATTTACACCAATAAAATCTTTTTCTTTTTTTTTTTGAGATAGAGGATGGAGTCTTACTTTGTCACCCAGGCTGGAGTGCAGTGGTGTGATCCCGGCTCACTGCAACCTCTGCTTCCCAGGTTTAAGCGATTCTTCTGCCTCAGCCTCCAGAGTAGCTGGGATTACAGGCACATGCCACTGCACCCGGCTAATTTTTGTTTTTGTTTTTGTTTTTGTTTTAGTAGAAACGGGGTTTCACCATGTTGGTGAGGCTGGTCTTGAACTCCTGACCTCAAGTGATCCATTCGCCTCAGCCTCCCAAAGTGCTGGGATTACAGGCATGAGACACCACGCCCAGCCTACACCAATAAAATCTTAAGTTACAATAGCCAGCTGTCTGAACATAACCTCTTATCTTTCCAACTTCCATACTCCCTATTTTCCAGTGCATTTTTCTTTGGTGATATTGAGACCTCGGTTCTTGACCTTCCCCTTATCTTGCAGTCTCAGCCTCCTGACTTTAATTCTGAGCTTATCCATACTAGATTGCTTAATTGGTCACATCTTTTCCCTTTCTTGTTAACATTCCTGTTTTTTTTTTCTCTCTCTCTCTTGCTTTACTACCCCATTTATTCCAAGAGATTTCAGTTCTTAGGTTATTCCAGCCATTGATTCCGTTCCTTTACACAAGCTGTGAAGCACTGTCAGCGGTAAATTATGTAGCCAGGTGAATTGATGCCACACAAATCTGTGTGATATGAGCACTACTCCTGTTTCTCTCCCTCCTGTTTCTCTAATCTCTTCAATTCCCCTGTGTATTTTATGCCTCAGTTTCCCAGAATATAGAAGCCTTTTTTAGAAACCTTCCTAACATTTCTCTCCCTAGTTTTCTATAAACTTACTTCCACTTGCACCTGCTGTTATCTCCTTCTCAGTGACAGAAACTTATCCAATATATATTCATTATATTACATCTCTTTTGAGCATTTGTTTTCTATACCATATATCTTAATTTTCACATTTTCTCTTTTTTACATGCTAAGCTTTGATTTGTTTTGTAAGTTCTACCTCTACAATAAAAATGTAGGCTTTTTGAGAAGTGAGAGTATTAGTTCTTATGTCACATAGTTCTTTACGTATTCTTTAAATATTCTTTACATGTCAACTTGGCATATAGTTGAATTAAATTAAATTTCTTTTTTTATTTTTTTTTTATTATTATTATACTTTAAGCTTTAGGGTACATGTGCACAGTGACTATCGCAAGGATAAATTAAATTTCTTTACTGTAGAAACTCCTTGCCTTGCTGTATCTCTTAGATTTTTATGGTTCTTAATAATATGATGTTTTGGCAATTGGTTTAAGCATAAACTGTTGTTTTTTATTTTCTTTACATTCATAAATCATGTCTTAAAGTATCAAGAAATCCTAGTTCTGACTGGTCCACTTAATGTAATTCCATTCTTGAGCAGCATTAGGTAATGTTCTTTAATATTGATTGTGATGATGATTATTATAAGACACCATCAAGTGGACCAATATATGCATTATGGGAATTCCAGAAGGGGAAGAGAGAGGGAAAGGGAGGAGAGAGACTATTTGAAGAAATTATTGCCATACTTCCCAAATTTGAGGAAAGACATGAATCCAGAAGTCTGCACAGGCCAGTGAATTCTATGTAGGAAAAACCCTAAAAGATCCACAATGAGACACATTATGATCAAACTGTCCAAAAACAAAGAGAGAATCTCAACAGCAACAAGAGAAAAGTGGCTCATCACATACAGGGACCCTAAGTAAGATTATTAGTAGATTTCTCACCAGAAACCTTGGAGGTCAGAAAGCAATGGAATGATATAGTTAAAGTCCTGAAATTTAAAAGCAAACAAACAAAACACAAACTGTCAACCAAGGATTCTGTATCCTGGCCAAGCGTGATGGATCATACCTGTAATCCCAGCACTTTGGAGGCCCAGGCAGGTGGATCACCTGAGGTCAGGACTTCAAGACCAGCCTGGCCATCATGGCAAAGCTCTGTCTCTACTAAAAATACAGAAATTAGCTGAGTGTGGTGGCAGGCGCCTATAGTCCCAGCTACTCAGGAGGCTGAGGCATGAGAATCACTTGAACCCGGGAGGCGGAGGTTACAGTGAGCAGAGATTGCACCACTACACTCCAGCCTGGGTGAAAGAGCAAGACTCCGTCTCAATAAATAAATAAATAAATAAATAAATAAAATAAAATAAGTTTTTATTGTTCAAGTGAGATTGTTATAAGTTTCAGATGTTAATTATAATACTCAAGGTAATCATTAGGAAAATAACTAAAAAATCAAATAGTACACTATAAAAAAGTATTAGGAAAATAATTAAAAATCAAAATAGTACACTAAAAAAAATCAACAAAATACCAAAAAAGGGTAGTAATGGAAGAATTGAGGAAGAAAAAACATATAACACATGCAGAAAACAAATAGCAGAAGCAAATCCGTCTGTGTCAATAATCACATTAAATATAAATGTATTAAACTTTCCCATTAAAAGAAAAACTTAGCAGATTGAATAAGAAAATCAGGGTCTATTTATATACTGTCTACAAGAGAAGCACTTTAGATACAAGGACACAAAAGAGGTTGAAGGGAAAAGGATTGAAAAAGATATTCCAAACAAATATTAATGGTAACCAGAAGAGAGCTGGGAGGCTTTATTATTGTCAGACAACACAGGCTTTAAGTCACAAAAGGTTACAAGGGCCAAAGAATGATGCTATATATTGGTAAAAGGTTCATTACTGCAAGAATGTACAACACTTAAAAACCCAACAGAGGAGCCCCAAAATATATGAAGCAAAAATTGATATAATTAAAGGGTGATATAGACCTCAATATTAGTTTGAGACATTGTCTCAATTTACAATAGTCAAGTATTAAACTTTCAAAAATGTGTGTTACCGTCTGTGAACCTCACACAGAAGATAAATAAGAACACAAAGACTTAAGCAATGTATAAACCAGGTAGACCTAACAGTCATACACAAGACACTGAACCCAACAACAGGAGCCACAACTTAATAAATTGAAAAGATTGAAGTCATACAAATTATCTTTTTCTGTCATAATATAATGAAACTAGAAATTAATAACAGAAGGAAAACTGGAAAATTCACAAGTATGTGGAATTAAAGAACACACTCTTAACTAGTGGATCAAATATGAAATCACCAGGGAAGTTAGAAAATAACTGAGACAAGTGAAAATGAAACACAATGTAATAAAACTTACAAGATGCTGCAAAAGCATCCCTAAGAGGGAAATTTATATCTGTAAGTACATTAAAGAAGTAGAAAAATCCCAAGTTAGTAACCTAACTAAACACCTTAAGGAATTAGAAAAAGAAGAGCACTTTAAACCCAAAGATAGCAGCAGGAAGGAAATAATAAAGGTTAGAGCAGAGATAAATAAAATAGAGAATCGAAAAGCTGTAGAGAAAATCAACAAAACCAAAAATTGATTCTTTGAAAAGCTCAACAAAATTGACAAATCTCTAGCTAGAAGGACTAACAAAAAAAAGAAGACTTAATTACTAAGATTAGAAATGCAAGTAGAGGCCTCACTACCAATTTTACATAAATAAAAAGTTATAAGAAAACAACTTTGCCTTAAATTAGATAACCTAGATAAAATGGTCAAATTTGTAGAAACACAATCAACCAAGCCTAACTCAAGAAGAAATAAAAAATCTGCATATACTTAATAACCAGTAAGGAAATTAAATCAGTAATAAAAAATATCCCAAGAAAGAAAAGCCATGGGCTACATGGATTCACTGGTGAATTCTGCCAGACATTTCAAGAAAAATTCACACCATTTTTTTTCAAACTCTCCTAAACATTGAAGAGAAGGTAAACACTTGCTAACTCAGTCAATGAGGCCAGCATTATCCTTATCCCAAAGGCAAACAAAGACACTACAAGAAAACTACAGACCAATAGCTTTTGTGACTGTAAATGCAAAAATACTCAACAAAATACTAGCAAACCAAATTTAGCCACATATTAAAAGAAGTACATCATTCGCAAGTGGAATTTACTCCCAGAATGCAAGGATAGTTCAACATATGAAGATCAGTCAATTTAATACTTCACATTAATAGAATGAAGAAAAAACCCACGTGATCATCTCAATTAATGCGGAAAAGGCGTATGACAAAATTCAACACCCCTTTGTGATAAAAAATACTCAAATCAGGAATAGAAAGAACTTCCTTAACATGATAAAGTATTGTATGGAAACTCACAGCTAACAGGATACTGAATGGTGAAAGACCAAAAGCTTTCTTTCTTAAGATCAGAAACAAGGATGCCCACTTACACTGCTTCTGATCAACATGGTACTGGAAGTTCTAGCCAGAGCAGGTAGGCAAGAAAAAGAAATAAAAGGCATCTACATTGGAAGAGATGAAATAAAAATTAACCTTGTTCACAGATGACATGATCTTATATGTAGAAATCCCTAAGGAATCCACATAAAAATCTTAGATATAATAAACGAATTCAACAAAGTTGCAGGATACAAAATTAACCCACAAAACTAGTTGTATTTCTATGTATTTGCAATGAAAAATCCAAAAAGGAAATTGAGAAAAAAATTCCATTTGCAGTGGTATCAAAAAGAATAAAATAATCAGGGATTAATTTAGCCATGAAGGCAAGAGACTGTCCCTTTTCCATTGAGTGGTCTTGGCACCTTTTGGCACCTTTGTTGGAAATCAATTTACCATATATATGAGGATTTATTTCTGGATTCTAGATTCTATTCTGTTGGTGTATATATCTGTCCTTCTGCAGTAGTACCACACTGTTTCAATTATTGTAGCATTAAAGCAAATTTTAAAATCAGGAAGTATGAGTTCTTCAACTTTGTTCTTTTTCAAATTGTTTTGGCTATTCAGGGTTCCTTGAGATTCCAAATGAATATTAGGGTGAGTTTTCCTATTTTTGCAAAAACACCATTGGGATTTTGATAGGATTGCATTGATGTTATAGATCACTTTGAGTAGTATTGTTTTCTTAAAAATATTAAGTCTTTCAATTCAAGCACACACATGCCTCTCCATCTATGTCTTCTTTAATTTATTTCAACAATGTTGTATAGTTTTCAGTGTATAGTAAGTATATACCCAAAGGAATTGAAAGCTGAGGCTCAAACAGATACTTATACAAACATGTAATTTTGAGCCCATAATTTTGAGCCTCAGCTTTCAATTTACAATAGTCAAAAGTAGCCTCAGCATTATTTATAGTAGCCAAAAGGTAGAAACAACCCAGGTGTCCATCAACAATGAATAAACAAAACATGGTACAGTAGTCCACCTTTATATAATGTTTTGCTGTCCATGGTTTCAGTTACCCTCAGTAAAGTACAATAAGACATTTTGAGAGAGACAGAGACCATATCTACATAATTCTATTATAGTATATTGTTTTATTTTATTAGTTATTATTATTAACCTCTTACCATGCCTAAGGTATAAATTGAACTTTATCATAGCTATGTTTGCATAGGAAAAAAACATAGTATATATAGGGTTCAGTAGTATTTGTAGTTTCAGGTATCCACTGGTGATCTTGGAACATATCCACCACTGATAAGGGGGGACCACAGTATATACATAAAATGGAATATTATTCCACTATAAAAAGGAAGTTCTGTTACATGCTACAACATGGAAGGACTTTGAAAACATTAGCTAAGTGAAAGAAGCCAGACACAAAAGAACAAATACTCCACTTACATGAAGTGTCTAAAATGGGCAAATTTATAGAGCTAGAAAGTAGATCAGAAGTTATTGGGGATTGTGGGGAAGGGAATTAAGAGTTACTGTTTAATGGTTGCAGAGTGTTTCTGTTTGGTGTCATAAAATGTTTTGGAAATAGATAGTGGTGATGGTTGCACAACATTGTGAATGTGATAAATGCCACTGAATTGTACACCTAAGAATGGTAAATTTTGGCAAATGTTATGTTGTATATGTTTTATCATAATTTTAAAGAATTAATACACTAAAACCATTGTATTGTGTCCTTTAAGTGGGTAAATTGTATGGTATATGAAAACTATCTCAGTAATTCAGCTCTTATTAAAAGGATACATACTGCCAGGTGCAGTGGCTCATGCCTATATTCCAGCACTTTGGGAGGATGAGACAGGCGGATCGCTTGACCTCAAGAGTTTGAAACTAGCCTGGGCAACACGGCAAAAATCTCTTTAAAAAAAAAAAAAAAACTAGCCTGCCATGGCAGTGTGTGCCAGTGGTCCCAGCTACTTGGGAGGCTGAGCCTGGGAAGGGGAGGTTGCAGTGAGCTGAGATCATGCCACTGCACTTCAATCTGGGCGACAGACTGGGACCCTGTCTGAAAAAAAAAGAAAAAAAGTTACATACTATATGATTGTATTCATTTAAAGTTCAAAAACAGGCTAGATTGACAGTATTAGAAGTCATGATACTTATCTTTATAGAGGAAGGAAGGTAATGTATTCAGAAACATAGATAATAATACCACATGGTAAATGCAACGCTAAGTGATTCTAGGGTGTTAGGAGAGCATATGGAACAGTCTATCCATGTGGCATTAGCAGAGAGTAAAGAGGTTGGAATGAGCCTCTAAGCAGACGTGGTGGTGTATACAAAAGCCAGAAGTCTAGCAAATGCAGGGGATACAGGGAAGTCCGTGCTCCTGTGTGAATTTGCTGTAACATGAAATGTTAAGCAAGGCACGGTGGGAGATGAGTTGGAGAGGCAGAAAAGATCTAGAAAGTAGATAAACTGGGTTAGAATCTTGGATTTAGCATGTAGGTGGAAGGGAGGTAACAGGTTTTAAGGAGGGAAGTAATGTGGTTAGATATGTATTTTATTTAGATCACAGTGGGTGGCCGTGTAGGCAATGGATTTGAAGTTAAGTAACTTGCCCCAGTAGCAGGGCTGTGATTTAAAGCCAGATCTATCTGATTCCAGTAGGTAGGTTTGCCATCAAATCGAGTAGGAACTGAGGTTTTCTTTGAAGCCATCAGGCTTCTACTTAGAAATGAGATTCAAAAAAAATGAGACGAGCATAAATTGTTCCCTAGGTGTTTCTTCCTTCAGATCTTGCCATCCTGAGATATTTTTAACAGAAGTATTTAGAAATCCTGGTTTTGGTTATTTATTTTAGAAAAGAATTTGATTTCTTTTTAATGGACAAAAAGGGATTGGTAGAATTTTTTTTACTCTCTGTTTAGTCGAAGCCTGATTCTTCAAACACTAGATCGAAAATTGCTTCTCAGGTACTAAATTTGCAAGCAAGTGTAAGTATTATGATAAAAGATTATAGCAAAAGTAATGATCCTTTAAGTTTAAAGTAGAATGCAGTGGATTTTAACCAAACAGGTTAAGTGGTTCTCATATGAATATCTAAATAAAGGTATGAACTAGAGGAACTTTGAAGAACACTTAAATCTATATGTCCTAATATAAATATGACAGGCAATACTGAAGGAAATTATATATCTGCTGTTCTCAATAATAATGATCTAACAAAAGGTCAGAAAGTAATTGTAAAATAGTAGATACATAGCTTTATAAAACTGAGCATCACAGATTTTTTTATCTCTAATTTCATCTCATTTATTTTATAGGCCTACACAAGTGAAATGGCAGCTGATGGTAGCTAGTTGTTTCAGAAGAAGTGGTAAATGCTTTAGTTTTATTCATTTTATAGATACTTTGCTTCTTTCCTTTTAGGTAATTATGCATATAAATGTGTTCCAGTTGCATATCTGTTTATTAAAACACTAACCTTTTATAACTGTACATATTTAAAGCATTGTATGAAAAACACCATAATTACTACGTACAAAAAAGTTGTGCTTACAAAGTGGGTATTAATTATGTATTCCAATACTTGTCTTAAAAACAGATTTATTATTTCTAGCCACAGAAAAAAATAGGCATACTGTATACATTATATTTCCATTTTCTACTCAGTTGATTCTAAATGTCCTGTGTGCTCGGCCAAATTTATGACACTTGAGAAGCCTGAGAAAAGCTCACACTGAGACAAGTGTGACTATATTTTTTTTTATACCAAAGATCACTGGCTATCTTGGTTTGTGTTTTTGTTACTGCTTTTATTAAATTCTTGCTGATGACACGTCCCGAAGGATAGAGATGCTATTAGTTTTAGGCTAACTGTGAAGTGAATAATATGCATAAAATATCAAAGATCAAACTGGGAGAGAAATGTGAACAAATTTATAATCCCTCTTGTAGAGTATAAAAATGACCCAGGAAAAGAAAGTATTCAATCTAAGGGAAGAGGGAAGCACAAGTTTTGAAAGTGTTGGCAGTTTGTTCTCAGCCAGTTTCGGGGGAGGTTTCCTTCTTTATCTCTGTGAGCACCTTCAGAATGGCATCAGAAATGTTTTAATACATAACTCAATGTATTCCTCAAATCATTTTGGGGGGGATCTGTAATTCCTATTGAATGTACAACATGACTATACTATATACATCCAGTTTATATCAACACGAGTTCTCAATTGCCTATGTTCATTTCAACGTCAGTCATATAGAAAGTATACATATATATACATATGAACTATTCTAAATGATTTAAAGACATAGCCTGCTTCAGTTATGGAAGTACAGGTTAGAAGCAGCAGCATTGAGAACTGGCTTTGTGTCAGATGCTTCCTGTCTCTATTTCATCCCTCTTGTAGGGAGAGGCCCAGAGAGATTTATAACTCATTTGCTAAGATTTCAGGAAAGATCTTTGACCCAATTCGTTTTTCCTATATTTTGCTGCTACATGAAGCTAAATTATTTTGTTATAAAATAAATTGCTTTCTATAAACTTTTTAATGTTTAAAAAACTGTAAAGGCCAGTCACAGTGGCTCACACCTGTAATTCCAGCACTTTAGGAGGCTGAGGCGGGCAGATCACGAGGTCAAGAGATCGAGACCATCCTGGCCAACATGGTGAAACCCCATCTCTACTAAAAATACAAAAATTGGCTGGGCGTGGTGGTGCACGCCTGTAGTACCAGCTACTCGGGAGGCTGAGGCAGGAGAATCGCTTGAACCCGGGAGGCGAAGGTTGGAGGTTGCAGTGAGCTGAGATTGCACCACTGCACTCACTCCAGCCTGGCGACAGAGCAAGACTCCGTCTCAAAAATATATATATAACATAAAAACGTTTATTTATTTATTTATTTATTTATTCATTCATTCATTCATTTATTTTGAGGCAGAGTTTTACTCAGTCACCCAGGCTGGGCTGCAGTGGCACTAATCTCAGCTCACTGCAACTTCCACCGCCTGGCTTCAAGTGATTCTCCTGTATCAGCCTCCCCAGTAGCTGGGATTATAGGCGTGTGCCACCATGGCCAGTTAATTTTTGTATTTTTAGTAGAGAAGGGTTTTCACCATGTTGCCCAGGCTGGTCCCAAACTCCTAGCCTCAAGTGGTCCACCCACCTTAGCCTCCCAAAGTGCTGGGATTAAAGGAGTGAGCTACCACGCCCAGCCCAAAAAAACTATAAAAACATCTTAAATATTTTCCAACTAAATGAATGACATTGACATTACTATAAGTATATAACTTATTTTTAAATTTGTCAGTTCGTCTGGAATAATCTTTTTTAGAAAATTGAATGGATCTTAATTTTTGCCACTAAAATATTTAAAGTGAACCAGGCTCAGTGTGCATCTATAGTCCCAGCTACTCTGGAGGCTAAGACCAGGAGGATTGTTTCAGCTCAGGAGTTTATAGGCTGTAGTGCATAATGATTGTGCCTGTGAATAGCCACTGTACTCCAGCCTGGGCAACAGAGTGAGACTTTGTCTCTTTTAAAAAAAAAAAAAAAAAAGGAAGAAGCTAAATTTCAGCTATCACCCATTTATTTCTGCTTTAACCTTTATTTCAAATTTATTTTATCTATACATTTTTCTTCTAAAAGTTATATTAAGTGGTATATAAAACATGAAACCTTTCTATTAAACCATTAAATAGCCAGTATATCAGTTAAAATTAATATTTTTCAGAATCCTGTTAGTTTCTATAATTTGCTAATACGTTATATTTTTCTCTTGTTTATTTATAGGTAACTACCAAAAAGCATTAGATACTTATAAAGATACCCACAGAAAATTTCCAGAAAATGTCGAATGTAAGTGGCATTACATAATGTAACTTTGAAGTGATAAGTTCTCATATTTTATGTTCTAATATATAATTACATTTGCTACAGTAATTGTATACGTAAATACCAACCTATAATTTGTGATACGTATTTTAAATATTTTTATAGGATCAGAAAATTTGACTATGCAAGAACATATTTTTATATAACTAATTTTTGATGGATTTAAATATACCACAGAATTTTCTTTAATACTAAAAAAATGCATATCTCAGAGTTCTATAGAATTTTAAGAAGGCATTTTGGCCTATGGTTGATTTTTCAAAGTTTGTAAACCTGTGGTATTTTATAGGAAAGACATTTTTAACTGTCCATTTTAGTAAACAACTTTTAAAGGTTGAGAAAATAATTTTAGGGTTTATAAAAATAGCACATTAAGAATCTTGCTGATATAATAGCAAATAATTTTTTTTTTAGACAGTCTTGCTCTGTTGCCCAGGCTAGAGTGCAGTGGTGTGATCTCGGCTCACCACAACCTCCACCTCCCAAGTTCAAGTGATTCTCCTGCCTCAGCCTCCCTAGTAGCTGGGACTCTAGGCGGGCACCACCATGCCTGGCTAATTTTTGTATTTTTAGTAGAGACAGGTTTTACTGTGTTGGCCGGGCTGGTCTCAAACTCCTGACCTCATGATCTGCCCACCTTGGCTTCCCAAAGTGCTGGGATTACAGGCGTGAGCCACTGCGCCTGGCCGCAAATAATTTTTAATGTTACTTCAGTTTTAAAACATTATGTTAATATGCTGCTTACTCAGTTGTAAAGTTATCTTTGTAGAAGATATTCATTTATTTACTATCTTGTTGCACAGTGGATTGATGCAACTTACA
>NW_026653455.1:0-13054 GCF_009828535.3 Hylobates moloch | reverse complement strand
ACAGTATAGAAAAGGAATCATAGGATTCTATATTTTGAAGCTTCACATATACTATGTGGCATTTTCCAATTTGTCTTAAAATGTTGCTTTTGTATTATGACGCTTTCCTGGATTACTTAACAACAATTCTATTATTTCCTCTTGTTTAAGACTAAAAAAGAGTAAATATCTTTAATGGTTTCTGATTGTACTGTTAAAGTTACAATTGTGTGTTTAGATTTTCCATATCCTATTTTTTTTTTGTTGGCTTAATCTATCAGTTACTGAAAGGTTTATTAAGCTATCCTACTATGATGGCTGAGTTTTCAATTCCTTTTAGTAACGATTTTATTTTTGCTTTACATACTTTAAGGCAATGCTGTTAAAAATATACAGGCTCACAGTCATTATAAGTTCAAGCTTACTGATAGGTATTAACCAGTGTATGCTTAATTATTCAGTAGATTATTAAGTATATATCACTTTATATTAATGTATTAATTATATATATTTATGCTAATATAATTAGATTAGTTTTTTTTACTGTTACTGCAATAAATTACCAGAAACTTGGTGGCTTAAAACAATACAACTTCTTATTTTATAGTTCTGTACGTTAGAAGTCAGACACAGGCTGAGCATAGTGGCTCACACCTGTAATCCCAGCCCTTTAGGAGGCCAAGGCAGCAAGAGCACTTGAGGCCAGGAGTTGGGACCAGCCTGGGCAACGTAGCGAGGCCCTGTCTCTACAAAAATTTTAAACATTAGCTGGGTGTGGTGATGAGTACCTGTAGTCCCAGCTACTCAGGAGGCTGAGATGGTAGGATCACTTGAGGTCAGGAGTTCAAGACCAGCCTGGCCAACATGGTGAAATTCCGTCTCTACTAAAAATACAAAAATTAGCCAGGTGTGGTGGCAGGTGCCTGTAGTCCCAGCTACTTAGGAGGCTGAGGCAGGAGAATTGCTTGAACCTGGGAGGCGAAGGTTGCCGTGAGCCGAGATCTCGCCACTGCACTCCAGCCTGGGCCACAGAGTGAGACTCCGTCTCAAAAAAAAAAAAAAAAAAAGCGTTCATTTCTGGAGGCTCTAGGGGGGGATCTGTTTCTTTGCCCTTTCTGACTTCTAAAGGCCACCTTTATTCCTTGGCTCATGGCCCTCTCCTCCATCTTCAACACTAACAATGTTGCATCCCTCTGTGCCTTTCTTTCATAGGGACACCTTCCTTGGTGATATGGTTTGGCTTTGTCCCCACCCAAATCTCATCTTGAATTGTACTCCCATAATTCCCACCAGGAGGGACCCGGTGGGAGATAATTGAATCACAGGGGTGGTTTCCCTCGTACTGTTTCTCGTGGTAGTGAATAAATCTCTGGAGATCTGATGGTTTTTCTCATTCTCTCTTTGCCTGCTGCCATCCATGTAAGATGGGACTTACTTGCTCTTCCTTGCCTTCTGCCATGATTATGAGGCCTCCCCAGCCATGTTGAACTGTAAGTCCAGTTAAGCCTCTTTCTTTTCCAAATTGCCCAGTCTTGGGTATGTCTTTATCAGCAGTGTGAAAATAGACTAATACAGTAAACTGGTACCAGTAGACTTGGGCACTACTGAAAGTACACCCAAAAATTTGGAAGGGATTTTTGAACTGGGTAACAGGCAGAGGTTGGAATAGTTTGGATGGCTCAGAAGAAGACAGAAAAATATAGGAAAGTTTGGAACTTCCAAGAGACTTGCATGGTCCCTAGAGATTTGTGGAACTTTGAACTTGAGAGAGATGATTTAGGGTATCTGGCAGAATAAATTTCTAAGCAGCAAAGCATTCAAGAGGTGCCTTGGGGGCTGTTAAAGGCATTCAGTTTGATAAGGGAAATGGAGCATAAAAGTTCAGAAAATTTGCAGTCTGACAGTGTGATAGGAAAAAAAAACAATTTCTGAGGACAAATTCAAGCTGGCTGCAGAAATTTGCATAAGTAATGAGGAGCTGAATGTTAATCCCCAAGACAATGGGGAAAATGTCTCCAGGGCATGTCAGGGACTTCATGCAGGCGCTCCTATCACAGGCCCAGAGGCCTAGGAGAAAATGGTTTTGTGGGCTGGGCCCTGGGTCACCCTGCTGTGTGCAGTCTAAGGACATGGTGCCCTGGGTCCCAGCCACTGCAACCGTGACTAAAAGGGGCCAAGGTACAGCTTGAGCTGTTGCTTCAGAGGATGGAAGCCCCAAGCCTTGGCGGTTTCCACGTGGTGTTGAGCCTACAGGTGCACAGAAGTCAAGAATTGAGGTTTGGGAACCTCCACCTAGATTTCAGAAGATGTATGGAAATGCCTGGATGCCCAGGCAAAAGTTTGCTGCAGGGGAGGGGCCCTCATGGAGAACCTCTGCTAGGGCAGTGCAGAAGGGAAATGTGGGGCCAGAGCCCCCCCCCCCACAGTCCCCACTGGAGCACTGCCTAGTGGAGCTGTGAGAAGAGGGCCACTGTCCCCCAGGCCCCAGAATGGTAGATCCACTGACAGCTTGTACCAAGTGCCTGGAAAAGCCGCAGACACTCAATGCCAGCTTGTGAAAGCAGCTAGGAGGGAGGCTATACCCTGCAAAGCCACAGGGACAGAGCTGCCCAAGACCATGGGACCCCAACTCTTGCATCAGTGTGACCTGGATATGAGACATGGAGTCAAAGGAGATCATTTTGGAGCTATAAGATTTGACTGCCCCACTGGATTTTGGACTTGTGTGGGGCCTGTAGCTGCTTTGTTTGGGCCAATTTATCCCATTTGGAATGGTTGTATTTACCCAATGTCTGTACCCCCATTTGTATCTAGAAAATAACTAGCTTGCTTTTGATTTTACAGGCTCATAGGTGGAAGGGACTTGCCTTGTCTCAGATGAGACTTTGGACTGTGGACTTTTGAGTTAATGCTGAAATGAGTTAAGACTTTGGGGGACTGTTGGGAAGACATGATCGGTTTTGAAATGTGAGGACATGAGATTTTGCAGGGGCCAGGGGTGGAATGATATGGTTTGGCTCTGTGTTCCCACCCAAATCTTATCTTGAATTGTATTCCTATAATTCCCGTGTGTTGTGGGAGGGAACCAGTGGGAGATAATTGAATCATGGGGGTTGTTTCCCCCATACTGTTCTCATGGTAGTGAATAAATCTTATGAGATCTGATGGTTTTTTCAGGGGTGTCTGCTTTTGCACCTTCCTCATTCTCTCTTTGCTCACTGCCGTCCACGTGAGATGTGACTTGCTCTTCCTTGCCTTCTGCTATGATTGTGAGGCCTCCTCAGCCACGTGGAACTGTAAATTCAATTAAACCTCTTTCTTTTGTAAACTGTCCAGTCTTGGGTATGTCTTTATCAGCAGTGTGAAAACGGACTAATACACTCAGACAGACTTCCTTCTACAGCCCTTTCCTGCTTTTCAGGACTCTGTGATTCCATTGGCCAACCTTGATAACCAGGGCAATCCCCCTATTTTAGGGTCAGGAAGTTAGCAGCCTTCATTCTGTGTGCAATCTTAGTTCCTTTTTGCCACGTAACCTAACATAGTCACAGGTCCTGGAGACTGGGATATGGGCATGTTTGATGAGGGGCATATTCTGCCCACTGAACAGTTATAATCATTTATTTTTGTTAGTATTTGAGTAGTAATCTCTTTATTTTTAACCGTTGTGAGTTCTTACAGGTGTGTCTCTTGAAAATAGCATATAACCAAATTTGTTTTCTTCTTCCTTCCTTCCATCTCTCGTTCCTTCCTTCCTTCCATCCATGTATCCATCCATCAATGAGATACTCTTTTAATGCAGAATTTAGTCAGTCTACATGTATTCTAATTACACATTTCTTACAGGTCTGTTTCTACCATCTATCTTTTCTTGTACTTTTTATTTGCTGCTTTAAGAAATTTCTTCTTTCCTCTTTGCTGGTTTAGAAACTGTACATTTTATTTCTATTCTTTTGGTAGTGAATACTCTTATAATTTAACACACATTGTGGATATTAAGAAGACCAAAGTTAATCACTCTCTTGATGTTCTTCCTACACATACAAGACCATTTTACCTTTAATCCCCCCACCCCGGACCCCTGTCTAAAATGCAATTGTTCTCCAGCATAAATTTTAGTCCCCGTATTAGTTATCTAGGGCTGCTGTAAAAAGGTACCACATACTGGGTGGCTGAAACAACAGAAAGTTTTGTCTCACAGTTCTGGAGAGTGGAAGTCCAAGCTCAAGACCAGGTTGTTCCTCCTGAAGGTTGTGAGAGGAAATCTGTCCTATGCCTCTCACCAGCTCTTAGTGGTTTTCTGGCCATCTTGGCTTATAGATGCATTGCTCCCATCTTTGCCTTTATCTTCACATGGCATTCTCCCTGTGTGGGTGTCTCTGTGTCCAAAATTTCCCTTTTTATGAGGACACCAGTCAGTTTGGATTAGGGCTCACCTAATGACTTCATTTTAGCTGAACTATTACATCTGCAATGACCCTATTTCCAAATTAGGTCATATTCTGAGGTCCTGGAGGTTAGGATTTCAACATATGAAATTTTGGGGGATACAGTTCAGCTCATAACATCTCCCTACCTTGTTTTTACAGACTTCAAATTAGCCATTATGTTTAGATTTACTTATTTGTTTACCCAATATTTTGCTCAGCATTGCTTCCTGTAGATTACTCATTACTTTTGGATTCAATTTTCCTCTACCTCAAGTATATCTAGTCTTGATTTGTTTGCAAATGTCTTTATTATGTTTCCACTCTTTTATGACATTTTAGTTGGATCTAGAATTCCAGATTGACAATTATTTTCTCTTAGCACTTTGAAAATATTATTTCAGAGTCTTCCAGTTTATTTTGCTACTGTTGTGAGGTCTGAAATTAATCTTTAATTTTTTTTTTCCCCAACAGAGGGTCTTGATCTGTCACCCAGGCTGGAGTGTAGTGGCATCATCATAGCTCACTGCAGCCTTGAATTCCTGGACTCAAGTGATCCTCTCACCTCAGCCTCCTGAGTAGCTGGAACCACAGTTTTGTGCCATCACACCTGGCTATTTTTTTTTTTTTTTAATTTTTGTAGAGATGGGGTTTCACCATGTTGCCTAGGCTTGTCTTGAACTCCTGGACTCAAGTAATCCTCCCACCTTGACCTCCCAAAGCACTGGGTATGAGCCACCGCACCTGGACAGTCTGAAATTAATCTTATTGTGATTTCTTTGTAGATGATATTTCATTCATTCATTTTTTTTTTTCTAATGGCGTTAAAGCTCTGTTGTTTGCTGCAGTTAAACCACACTATGTCTAGATGTGGATTTATTTTAATTTATTTTCCAAAAGATTCATTGTTGTCCTGAGTCTACAGAATCACGCCTTTTGTCATTTCCAGAAAAACCTCAGCCTTATGTCTTAGAATGTTGCTTTTGTCCTGTTTTCTTTTCTTTTTTTTTTTTTGAGATGGAGTTTTGCTCTTGTTGCACAGGCTGGAGTGCAGTGGCGCCATCTTGGCTCAGTGCAACCTCTGCCTCCTGTGTTCAAGAGATTCTCCTGCCTCAGCCTCCCAAGTAGCTGGGATTACAGGCATGCACCGCCATGCCTGACTAATTTTTGTATTTTTAGTAGAGAATAAGTTTCACCATGTTGGTCAGGCTGGTAGTTTTAGCAGAGATGAGGTTTCACCATGTTGGTCAGGCTGGTCTCAAGCTCCTGACCTCAGGTGATCCGTCTGCTGTGGCCTCCCAAAGTGCTGGAACTACAGGTGTGAGCCACCATTCTCGGTCCTGTCCTGTTTTCTCTTTTCTAACTCAAACTTTTTTTCTCTTCAGTGCAAGTTTTACTGAAGCATAAAATACATTAAAAAGTACAAAAATTAGAGGTGTTCAGTCTGATGAATATTCACAAATGGAAATCCCTGTTTACCCAGCATGCAGACCCAGGAACAGAACAGCCCCAGCACCCCCAAAGCCTCCTTAGGCCCCCTTTGGGTCACTGTCTACCTCTCATCAAGGGTAAACACTATCTTGACTTCTTTCACCATAGATTAGTGTGACCTGCTTTTCAAATGTATAAAAATGAAGCCATACTCTAATTCTCTTTCACTCAACATTATGTTCATGAAATTCATTCATGCTGTATGTATGGTAATTTATTCATTCTTATTGCAGTATAGTATTCCATTGTATGCATTCCACCTAGAACTTTCACTAGAAGCATGTTGGACCTTCTCTCCTGTCCTCCATATCACTTAACTTCTCTTTCATATTTTCTGTCTTTTAATTCTCTGTGCTTCATGCTGTGTAAATTCCTCAGCTCTTCCTTCATGTTCACTGAGTCTCTACTCAGCTACCTCAAATTTGTGGCTTAATCCATCAATTGAATTTTTTATTTCAATGACAATCTTTTTTCATAAATGTAGAAGTTCTATTTGAGCCCCTTAAAATATACTTGCTCTTTTTTCAGAATGTTTATCTATGTGTTTAATTTTTTAATTCTATTTTTAAAATTAATCTTAAACATATTTATTTATACTCAGATGGCTCTGTTAAATGAAACTTTAGAGGATCTAGTCTTGATATTTGTTGTATCTGCAGACTTTTGTTCTTGGTGCATTTTTTTTCTTGTGAATTTTATAATCTGAATTGAGAGCTGATTTTCCAGTGGGATTTTACCTCTGGGACTGCAGTGCGGTCTTGTTGGGGGACATGCTCTTTGGAAAGGTTTTATGTATACTTCTTCCTGGAGCCTCAGAGGTATCATAAGATGGGGCTAGCTTTTCTTTTTTTTTTTTTTTTATTGGGGCTAGCTTTTCTATTAATTTGTTGGATTTCTTGGATTAAAGGTTTCTAGAGTATACAGGTGTTTATATATATATACACACACTCTAACATATATATACACACATATACGCGTATACATATATATAATTGGGCTTGAGTAAGGTCCAACTGTTGGTTCTGAATTCTCAGGGGATATTCCCCCTTCCCCCTCAGAATCCAATAATGAGACAGACAACAATCTTTACCCAATAAACTATTTGCGATCTAGAGAAATTTTAAAAGTGACACAGTACTGTGAATTACACGACCAGGGCACCGGACTCTAAGACAAAAGAAGTGAATGCTGGAACCCAAGAAGGAATCGCAAGACTGGGACTTTAGAGAGTCTTGTTGGAGGAATGGGGCAGGATAGAATCTACACATTAAGCAAGGATTGGGAATAGGATATCAGAGCGCAGAACAACCTATAAGCAGGTGAAGTGGAAGGGGAGGTTCTGGAGCTAATTCTCATTGCTGTGAGCACTCGCATCGGGATCACGTTCAAAATCTCTTTACGCCAGGCTGGAGCCCTTCCCTGGACTGGGCCAGGTTCTTAATTGCACAGAATCTGGCCAGTCTTCATTTGCAAAATTTTGAATTACGGGAAGTTGTCTTCAGCAGCATCCTTTGGTCCTTTCGGACATTTCCCACCCCACTTGCTACAGCTGCTCTCTTCCCCGCCAATTCAATGCCTCCAGAACAAGGTCTTAACCTCAACTGCCTACGGGGAGTGGTTGAAGAGGCAGCTAACTTAAATTAATAAAACGAGACAGGATGGTGACTTGAGAGATGCAGAGCTCCAGGGAGATGGGGCTCCTCTACTCCAGCTTATTGTTAAGTTCCAGCACCGCCTGGGTTACAAATCTGGATTAAAAAAAAAATCTAAAAATGTTGGCAACTCATTCAATTTAAAAATGTGCTTTGCTCACCAAAAGCACAGCTGTGGCCACATATGGCTTGCAGGCCACTAGTTTACTGCCTCTGCTCTGAGCTGCCTTTCAGGACCTTCCAGGGGCCTGAATCCCCTGATTCCATGGCAGCCCTTCTTCCATCCAGGCCTGCTGGTCAAATAATGCCTCTCACTGTGCACATCATCTGTACTCTCAATTCCTCACCCAACTCCCCATTCCTTCAGTGACCATGTTTGAACACATTCCTACTGGTGGTGAGTTCTCCCAAAGTATGTTGGACTGAATTATAGTGTGTAACGTTGGCGGGGAAACCAAGGGAAGAGTATTTTGTTCGATGCAGGTCATGTGGGGTGTCAATGGAGTGTGGGCTTCACAGCCACATGCTCATGATCCTGCCTGTCTACTGACCAGCTGAGTGATCCTGTCCAAGAGGCTTCATCTCTCAAAGCCTTGGTTTTCTTATCTGAGCAATCTGGAAAATAATTCCTGGCAGTGTTGTTGTAAAGCTCTTTTAATTTCTGTTGTAAAGTCAATGCTTATTTTTGCTCAGACTATGGGAATTCCACAGTTGAAAGGGCCCTTGGAAATCACCTGTCAATCCCCTCACCATGCAGATGTAGAAATGAAAGGGTTTGGTTCAAGGAATCAGTCCAAGGTCTCAGCTAGCCAAGTTAAGAATTAGTTTGCAAAAAATTTTTTAATGATACATTTTATGGTAGAATTGGCTATAATATCCCATAGCTCATCCATGCAGCAATATGAATTAATTATTAAAGCAGGACTATTGCTCCAAAATCTATCAATTAGA
The DNA here is from genome assembly GCF_009828535.3 of Hylobates moloch. NCBI lineage: Eukaryota > Metazoa > Chordata > Mammalia > Primates > Hylobatidae > Hylobates > Hylobates moloch. The sequence goes on along the minus strand of NW_026653455.1, from coordinate 4,554 downwards.
GTATTGGGGAGAGAAACCGGGTACTCACATTTCTTTCATTTATTATCTGTGCAACAGTAACTTAATCTCTCTAAGCCTCATTTTGGCATAAAAAAAAAGGCATCGTGATAACTTCTTTGCCATCTGACTGTTACTCTGAGTGCTATCAACGCGTTATGTCACAAACTTGCAGCACACACATGGTCTCATCATCTCTTAAAACATGAAAACAAACCCAAGATCATTATCAAAATTTTTTTTAGAGGTGAGGTCTGTCTATGTTGCCCAGGTTGGCCTCGAATGCCCAGGCTCGAGCAATCTTCCTGCCTTAGCCTCACAAGTGGCTGGGGTTACAGGCCACATCACCACACCCAGCTCCGAGGTCATTCTTGACTAGCGGAAAGGCTGGTATCTCCTTCTTAGGGCTACCTGCTCCCCCAATTGTTTAAAAACCTGAGGGTTATAGTGTCTAAGGTGGGAGGTGGTAGGGGGTTGGGTGGTGAAGCCAAAGTTTAATCAGTTCGCTGTTGTCACGGCTCCTCCTCGCCACACCGTGTCAATGTCAGAGTCACCTCTAAGCCCCCCAGGGACTTTCCAGAAGTTAGGGAGGAATGCCCGTCTGGGCATGCACAGCCCTGTGGACCCTTTGTGTGGCATGTGAAACCTGGGCAAGATCTCAGCTCCTACTTGCTTCTCTGAGACACACGTCCAATATCCCAAGTGGTGGCCCTGGTAGGGAGGACGCCTGGTCCAGCACCATCTGACAGAGATGCTGACCTGATGGGGACTGAGCTCTGTGTTCATCACTGTGGTTCTCTGAGGGAGGACCCAGCCCCTGCCCTCCTTGTGCTCCTGAGTTTACAGCTTTCACAGCTCAGCTGTTTCACTTCTGGTGGCCGTTCCAGGAGGCGAGACAGCTGGGGAGCACCTGTGTCATCTCTTCCTCCTCCTTGGGGAACCACAAACTTCACCATCAGAATACAGAGGGCCTGAGTTCTGCCCCTTTGGTAAATTCTAGGGCCAACTGCCCTTCTTCCAAGGGCCTGAATACCTACAGGAAGGCCTTCTCCTGAGAGTGCTGTTGGGACTTACCCTCTCGATATTGATACAAGTAGCTTCTAGAACATGCTATGACTAAGCAAAACCAAAAAACCCAATGCAAATTAAAGTTCCCCAGAGCCATCTTGATACATGTAGGCATCATATCGTATTAGACATTTTTAAAAAACTTCTGCAGTTAATGCTCTAAATCAGGTGGAATGTGAAATCAGCTGGTGGCTTCATAATCCTCAAGGAGCTGGACCATCCAGGAAACTCTGCAATCCTTTTTTTGGATAGACTGGCCCCGGCTGGCTCTCATTTGCATATGAAATCGAGGGTGCTTCGACATCCTTCGAGCCAGGTTGCACAACTGTCAGCTGGCCTCCCTTGTGACCGAGAAACAGGGGCCCAGCCTGGGATCAGGGCGTGGAATTGCTTCCTTTGGGACTCAGCCAACCGCAGGCCTTCCGCGTTAGCATTAGTGCTTTCTTCCATCAGAATCAAGCTGCACCCCAGAGCCAGTCCCTGTGCCAGAATCCAGACAACCACTAGATCCATGGTAGATTACTATAAACAATAGAGGTTTTTTTTGTTTGTATGTTTAGAATTCTAGTAAGACTGACCAATTTAAAAAAAACTATCAGAGCTCAATGAAATCAAACCAAGGATTAAGTGAAAACACCAGCAAACAAAATCGATAAATCAGTAAGTTAAAGAATGGACCTTCGAGGCCTGCTGTTCAGAGTGCTTTGCCAAGTGACGTAAGGGCCAATGACTTGAGATGCAGAAGAAAAGTTGGGAATGATTTTCCTTAGCGGGAATTCATTTATTTTGCGTGTGCGCTGACAGTGAAGGGCTGAAAGCGATGCTATATCGCCCCCTAGTGCCAAATGTACGCACATTATCTATGCTGCTTGGGCTCCAAGATTGCCATGGCCTTCTCCAAATAAAGCCAATGCATTTTGATGAAATCTAACTGCAACAAATCGCATGTGACAGATACTAAAAACAATTATTCCAAGACTTTCCCTGCCTTCTACTTTATTTTAGTTTTTATTTCTCATCTTAAACTTTTATTAAAATATATTTGACTGATTAAAGCAAAGATAGTAACCATGTCTAACATGTGGAAATAAAATTATTGATAACAACAGCACAAAGATCAGAAGGCAAAGATTGAATTGCCTTGCTGTAATGTTCAGGTATTATAGATTAATCCATAACATACAAAGGAAATGATTCCAGAAAAGCATATCTAAAAGAATATTATAATTGTGAGGTATTCTTTTCTAAATTTTATTTTTTTCCAGATTTATTAAGGTATAATTGACAAGTGAAAATTGTATATATTTATGGTATAACATTCAATGTTTTGATATAGGTATACATTGTGAAATGACTAAATCAAACTAATTAACGTATCCGTCTCCTCACATTCTTATCATGCTTTTGTGTTGAGAGCATTTAAGAGCTAATCTTTAGCCTTTTTTTTTTTTTGAGATGGAGTCTCCTCTGTCATCCAGGCTGGGGTGAAGTGGCACGATCTTGGCTCACTGCAACCTCCGCCTCCCAGGTTCAAACAATTCTCCTGCCTCAGCCTCCCGAGTAGCTGGGACTACCGGTGCCTGCCACCATTCCTGGCTAGTTTTCCTATTTTTAGTGGAGATGGGGTTTCACCATGTTGGCCAGGATGGTCTTGAACTCCTGACCTCATGTGATCCACCTGCCTCAGCCTCCCAAAGTGTTGGGATTACAGGTATGAGCCACTGCACCTGGGCCACAATTTTCAAGTATACATTGCTGTCATTAACATTTATTAACTATAGTCACCAGGCTGTAAAATAGCTCTCCAGAATTTATTCCTCTGGTCTAACCAAAACTCGATACTCTTTAACCAACATTTTCCCGTTTCTACTTCCTCTTTCCCTGTAGCCACCATTTCACTCTCTGTTTCTATGAGTTTCACATTTAACACTCCACATGTAAGTAAGATCATGTGGTATTTGTCTTTCTGTGCCTGGCTTATTTCATTTAACATTATATTATGTCCTCTAGGCTCATCCATGTTGTTGCAAACACAAGGTTTCCTTTTCTTAGTGGCTGAATAGTGTTCCATTGTGTATTTACACCATATTTTCTTTATCCACTCATCTGTCGCTGGACACTCAGGTTGATTCCCTATTTTGGCTATTGTGAGTAATGCTGCAGTAAACACGGGCATGTAGATAACTCTCTGACAACCTGATTTCATATCTTTTGTATATATAGCCAGTAGTGGGACTGCTGGATCATATGCTAGTTCTATTTTTAATTTTTGAGGAACCTCCATATTGTTTTCCGTACTGGCTTTGCCTATGTATGTTCCCACCAACAATATACAAGGGTTCCCTCTTCTCTATATCCTTGCCAACACCTGTTATCATTTATTTATTTTTGATAACAGCCATACTGACAGGTGTGGGATAATACTTCGTTGTGGTTTTAACTTGCATTTCCCTGACAATTAATGGTGTTGGGCATTTTTTTTTCACATGCCTACCTTCTGATTTCTATGTCTTAATTGCACTGATCATGGAAAAGGAGTGAGAAGATCTGCGGAACTCACAGTATATTTTGGAAGTTGAAATTTGATTGCATGTGAAATGGCAGGAAGTGAGCAAGAGGAGAGAAAAGTCTGGATGAGCAGGAAGGAGGGTGTCCAGAGCCAGTTCAGAAAGCCCCACCCTTGTCTTGGTTTTGGAGAAAGAAAGCAATGATTAGGGTCTTTAGGGAGAGAGAGTCTAATGGAAATTTTTAGGAAATTTTGCTATTTACTCTTCAAGGATTTTTGTTGTTTGACTTGCAATGAGTCACAGGACTAAGCTAGATCTTAAATCAGTAGCAAGCAGGCCACATTTCATTTGTGTTACACATTAAAATATGACATCTCATGCGGTTTTGATATTTTTGGTAGCTGCGTGGGTGAAGGGCTAGAGGGGATAAACGTGTCAGAAGAACAGTGGGATTCATTAATAAATACTGACAAATATCTATTGGGCCTTCCTTACGTGCCAAGCACTTTCCTAATTGTGCCCTAATGGAAGAGAAAATGGAAGTATCATGGACGTCTGGGAGAAGGGGGAGTGAAATGAGATGGAAAGAAGGTTAACTGAGGTGACAAGGCCACTGATGGAAGTAGAAAGTTAATGAGCCAAGAGCCCTTATAATGGATCTCTGGCCAGTGTCTGCTTCCTCTCTTCTCTGGGGCACTGCTTGATGTCAGCACCACTGCAGGGCAGGACCATTTTTTGAAAAGTAGTGTGAGTTTCTCTTCATGAGATTTGCAAATATGTGTCTTATTTAAGTCAAATAAGTTGATATTTTTCTCCATGGAACTGTATTATTAGTAAATATCAAATATGACACTTATGTAGCTCTGTGTCAACTTTCCAGCACTTCAGCAGTCTCTGAATGGCCATTATACTGCCCATTCATTTTTCCACCTATTCACCCATCCACACACTCATCCACCCACCAGTCCATCCATCCATCCAT
>NW_026653454.1:0-13057 GCF_009828535.3 Hylobates moloch | reverse complement strand
GTTTAAAGATGAAGCTAATGGCCCAGCAATGAAGTGAAAGGCATGCATCCATGAAGTCCCATCTGATCACTTTAGAAAAAGCTGAGAAATAGATGTACTCAAAGATAGCTGCACAGAAACATAGTTTAAAATGTGGCAAAAATATGTTAAGGCCACATCCAGGAGTTCATAGAATAACTTACAAGTTTTACTTTATGCAGAAGCATTGAACAGCATTGTGGAGATCCAACCTCTCCAAGCTGAGTTTTTAGAGAAAAACTAAGTATGGTTTGGATGAATATAAGAATTAAAATTAAGATTCCTAGACCAGCTACGAGTTTATTACAGCCATTAAGGTGAGAGATCTGAAGGGCGGACTAAGCAGTGGCGGGGGAGCACGCTCAGAATTGAGCACTGCAAGAGAAGCTGGGGAACGTGAAGTCAATGCTGAGGATTCTCATCAATGAAACCCAGTGGTAATGCCATGGACCCAGGTAGGCTGCACTTGAACTCGGGAAGTTTAGGCAAATATTTTTAACAATTTGAAATACATTATGCCAAGGCATCAAAATAGAATATTAAAGAAAATATTAGAAATTCACATCTGATGACCAGGAAAGAGACCAACGTCACATAAGTTTAAGGGCAAGAATAAGTGGCCCTGGTTTCCTAGCTACTGGTTCCTGGAAACCGTTTTTTAGCACTATCTTCTGAGCTCTAGTTGACAAGGTTTCCCATGTACATGTGGTTCACTTGCTTGGGATTTTCATGGTGAAGGCAGTGTGTGTCTGTGTGTGTGTGTGTGTGTGTGTGTGTGTGTGTGCGTGTGCATTTTTTCTTGATTATTGGGAGAAAATAAACGAACAAGAAATGAAAACAATAGAAATTATTAACTAGTAACAGCAGTTGCCAAGTTACTAGTTTAATCCCTAAGACACTCAGCACAGTAACAACTGAATTCTCCCTAACATGATGAATATATTTTCTCACAGAGTAAAAATTGCCACCTAACACAAATTCTTTTCCATTACTGTCACTTGACCTTTACTTGTAATTTAAAGGATTACTAAAAAGCAGAAAAAGCACCTAGTCACTGTGACTACATAAAATTAACTTTTTATATCCCCCAAATCACAAATTCCTACAGATCCAAGCGCTGACTCCTGGATAAAAAAAAAATAAATTCTGATGTGATCATGAAACCAAAGTGTTCCAAGTGATTATAAAATTTGAAGTTAATAAAAGTCACATGAAATAATCCCCTATATATAGAACCCGACTGATTTACATTTTAATGAAAACTAAGCATTATTTAGGAAAGGTGGACTCTTTTTTTTTGACATACATGCTACAATTGTCAAGATTTAAAAGCAGATCTTTTTTTTTTATTATACTTTAGGTTTTAGGGTACATGTGCACAATGTGCAGGTTTGTTACATATGTATCCACGTACCATGTTGGTTTGCTGCACCCATTAACTCATCATTTAGCATTAGGTATATCTCCTAATGCTGTCCCTCCCCCCTCCCCCCCCCCCACATCAGTCCCCGGAGTGTGATGTTCCCCTTCCTGTGTCCATGAGTTCTCATTGTTCAATTCCCACCTATGAGTGAGAACATGCGGTGTTTGGTTTTTTGTCCTTGCGATAGTTTACTGAGAATGATGGAACCTGAGGTAGGTAATCATGTACCACCTGGGAAAAAGAAGGCTCTGGCTCAATCTCTTTCAAAATTCCTGCCAATGATTGAAACATGTAAAAAAAAAATCTCAACATTCACTCACCACCCTCATAATTCCAATTTGGCTTTGAATGTAGCCACTTTATCTGCCTATTTGAATACATTTGTCATTCTACCCTGAAGTGACAGATTGAGTTTGTTGAGCAGGTTGAATATGTCACACGAGTAAGCAAGTTTTGTGTCACTGAAATGTGCTGCCGGGGGTGACTTTTTGTAAAGGAAATCTCTGGAGTAGCTCTCGTGACTCAAAAACTCTGGCCAGTGATCTACCTTTAGAAAGTCATCTCAGTTCTATGTATAAGAGAAGACAGGTATGCTCCACATCCAACTCTTCACAGAGCTTAGTGAACAGATATAAGTTAAGGACATGCACTTTAATGTGGCTGATAATGTTAATTACATTCTGCAAAATGATGTTAAGTTCAGGTGACATTTTTTGGCTAGTCAGCATTTCTCTACGGATGAGACGGTGCATAGACTCACATTCAGAAGCAACCTCTTTAACCCAAGTAGTGAAACCAGAAAGCTGTCCAGTCATGGCAACTCTGTCCATGCATATACCAACACAAAATGACCAATTAAGTTCTCCTGATATGTAATCATTCAAACACTTGACTAGTGCTGCAGCTGTGGTGTTGGTTGGCAAGAAAAGTGCATACATTTCCTCATGCACATCCTTCTGAAAATATATTGCACAAAAATAAGCATTGTTGGCCAGGAGCAGTGGCTCATGCCTGCAATCCCCGCACTTTGGGAGGCTGAGGCAGGTGGATCACAAGGTCAGGAGTTCGACACCAGCCTGGCCAAAATGATGAAACCCCGTCTCTACTAAAAATACAAAAATTAGCCAGGCACAGTGGCGGGCGCCTGTAATCCCAACTACTTGGGAGACTGAGGCAGGAGAATTGCTTGAACCCAGGAAGCACACTCCAGCCTGGGTGACAGAGCAAGACTCTATCTCAAAAACAAACAAACGAACAAGAATTGTTACATTGTTGTCAATATCAGTAGACTCATCAACCTGGATTGCACACCACAGTGACTCATTAATCCTCTCTAACAATGGTGTCTCAGTACCTTCTATTTTATCAATTCATTTAGTTATGGTTCTGGCTGAAAGAGGAACATGTACCACCTTTTGAACTGCAGCGTCTCCTAAAAGCTTACAACAAATGTCCTTAGCAGTAGGCAGGGTCAACTCTTCACCAAGAGTAAAGGGCTTCTTAGCTTTAGCAATGTGGTTAGCTACAAGAATGATGCTGTCAGGGCAGACGCATCTGATGCAGCGGTGGCCTTCAATAATTGCTTCTCTTCTTTGTGTTCACATTTGATTTTCATCTGTGAGTTTCATATTATTCAAAAACTAATCTGTCTGAAGCTATTTTTATGTTAATGTCCATTTTATGTCCTTTCACTATGTTGAAAGTGTTGGCCAGTCATAACACATTCAAGTAGTAAAAAAGCCCCCAAAATAAATCAACTAAAACCCCAACAGAATACTACTCTGGTTCAAGAATACCTTACACTTTCCTCTACCAAGGGAATCAGAAAATCTACAGGGTCTAAAATATGTGTAAGGGAATAGAAACAAAAAGAAAAAGGAAAGATTTTGTAATCTGGCCAAAGAGATAGTTTCTACTAATGAGCTGCCATTGTTAGAGGCTGGACAAACATTTGATTTAAAGGATCTTTATTGCCGTACTTCCTAAAACTCACTTTTAAGATTTAAGTATCCTCCTGCTCTTTGAACTTTACTAGGTTTTCATGCTGTGATTTGACTACATGCTCTCCAAAATTCATGTTGACACTTAATTCCCATTGTGTTGGTATTAAGAGATAAGGCCTTTAGGTTGGTGATTAGGCCATGAGAGGTCCACCCTCATGAACAAATTAGCATTCTTACAAAAGGGTCACAGGCCACTCTTGGCCTTCCTCCTTCCACCATATGAGGACAGAGTCATAAGGTGGCATTTTGAAACCTGAGAGTAGCCCTCACCAGACACCACTGTTGGCACCTTGATCTTGAACTCCCAGGCTCCAGAACAGTAAGAAATACATTTCTGTTCATTATAAATTACCCAGCCTAAGATATTTTGTTATAGCAGTGCAAAGGGGCTAAGACACAGGAGAAAACTGACGTGAAAGAACTCTGAAGAATTCTTAAACCTATTTAGTAAGTTTATTATTAAAACTGAAGATAATGGGAATTAATAGGGTTCAATGACAGATATTCCCAATTATTCATCAAAATCTGTCTTTCTGTCTTCTGGGCATCTGGCTGTCCAGCCTCATTTGATGTTAACTTCAGCCATGTGTCCACTCTTAAGCCAAGTTCCACTCTCAGACCTAGCTCAACATTCCATGGGCAGTCCCCTCCCAGACTCTCTTCTCCTCAGTGTCAACTAGAGTGTTTTGCAGACAAATTTTCCTCACAAAAATGATGACAAGACAGCAATGGAATAATTGAATTGCAACAAATCTGGATCCCTGAATAAATAACAGTGTGGAGCAGAGCTACTCATCAATCTGGAAAACTCAACTCAGTCTGTTAAGCAGGAGATAAATAAATGTGAATTATTGAATTACACTATACAGAAAGAATGCCACTACCTGAGTTTAAGTCCCATATTTGCCACTGCCTGACTGGGTGAGCTCAGACAAGTTGTCATTTCCTGATTTCTAAAATGAGAGTGTCTGGCCACATCAGTGCTTTGACAACAGTTTCTCACAGAGCCCTAATTCTCACATTTTTAAAATTATTTCAGAGGGTAGTTTTGGCGGTAGATGAAAGGACATGAGTTAGTGAAGTAGGAAGACATAAGAATCCTTACAATGTTGGTTTACAGACCCCAATTTTTTTCCCTCATCAACCAGTGCAACTCTCTGTTTTACACACTGGGCATTCGAGTATATGAATAAAGAATTCTGCAATTAGAAATATTTATCAAAACCACTAAGCTGTAAAATGAATAACATACACTTACATTCTGCCATTCTGTATTTTTAGTTGTTCAGTTTCTTAGTAACGATGCAGATTTTTCTCTAAAACATCTGTGTACTTTTACTTAATTGCACTTGTGATCAGTGACACATATTTCATAAGTGACCTGACAAAGTTAGTCACAGAGTCCATAGTCATAAAATGTAATTTTCTTTGTGCAAATTAACTAGGCTATCCAGGGATCTAAGATACAATCTTGACCTCATTAATTTTGTACTTGAATCAACTTACAGGGGAAAAAAACAGGTAAGAAATATTTGGCCATATTAAATGAGTTTTTCATATCTATTTGGTGCCTTCAGTTTGTTGTGGAAGAATTCTGGACAACAAATAACAAAAATAATTGTTCTGTGATGTATTAATGTCTTTTAAACTCAATACTCCACCCTATGGCCCTCGTAATGTTGGCCATTGCATATGTCATTGGCAGCCTTTCCTTTGACTCACTGACAATCAGAATCTAATCTCTCTGGATTCTCCAGCATTATTTTGAAGAGTTATCATTTCTTGGTGATAACATTTCAATCCTCTAGACTACACAATTTAATACTCATCAACTTCTGTCTAACACTCAAATCATTATCACTCATTACACCATTATATATATTGAGTTACTCTTATTTCTAACAATTTATCTATACTCACCCTCTCTGTAGATATATTCAGTTATCTTTCTATATATTTATTTATAAAAACTAAACATTCTTTGATATTAAATATTGATTAAAAATTACAGCTCCTGCTACCAAAGCACTTGGAGCTAATGCCATGGGATTTATTTTTAATAATACATTCTTTTCAATCAAATCATTATTATTAAAAGACATAATATACATACAAATTGTAATGGTGTTACTTATTTTGTTACTATAGATCTCATAAAATTGCTTGTCTGTGAATGGCATGCATTATATGGATGAGTGTTGCTTTCTGCTACAAGTGTCAGAAAAGTGTAAGATGGATTGAAACAGGAATTTTGTTCTCATGAACCCATCTGGAGGTATCACCTGTTAACTCACATAAATGGCTCAATAAGGTCAGGGATGGCTTCTCTGTCATTTCCATCCTGGGCAATGGAAAGATGGCTCAACCCAGCCATCACATCCAGGTCCAAGACTGAGGAGGAGCCAAGAAGAGCATCAGTGATATTCACACAGGATCATTTTATCAGAAAAGCTTCCGCTTTCCCATGAGCCTCTCTGCAGTTTCCAATATGTGTTTCTTAGCAGAGAATAATGCCCCAGGAACATCCCTGCCAGAGAGAAATGTCAGCTAGAGGAGTGGCTACTTAGATTTTTCACATTCTCTTTCCTGGTGCTATGTACCATCAGAGCACCTGATAAAACAACTTCATGCCTCATCAACTGCCTAAGATACAACTTTATTAAAACATACTTTTATTATAAATATTTCCATTATTATCATAAAATATGAACTGTCAGAATCTCTGTTGCAGGCAGAATTCTGGATGACCACAGTATTAGTCTGTTGTCACACTGCTATAAAGAAATATCCAAGACTGGATAATTTATAAAGAAAAGAGGTTTAATTGACTCACTGTTCTGAATGGCTGGGGAGGCCTCAGGAAACTTACAATCATGGCAGGAGGGGAAGCAAACGCGTCCTTCTTCACAAGGCGGCAGGAGAGGGAAGTGTGAAGAGTGAGAGGGAAGAGTCCCTTATAAAACCATTAGATCTTGTGAGAACCCACTCACTATCTCAAGAACAGCATGGGGAAACTGGGAAACTGCCCCCATGATTCAGTTACCTCCACCTGATCTCTCCCTTGACATGGGGAGTATGGGGACTACAGGGATTACAATTCAAGATGAGATTTTGGGTGGTGACAGCAAAACCCTATCAACCACCACCTATGATCCATCCCATAATGCATACTCCAGATATCTTCCCCTCTTTTGAGTGTTGGAGGAACCCATGAACTTAGTTTTTCATACCTTGATTAGGTTACAAATCTGTGAACCCGTAAATACAATGGAAGGTAACACCACCCTTGGGTGTGGCACAACCCATAGACTTGATAAGCTTTCACTGTGGGGGGGAGGGGGGGAGGGGGAGAACCTCATTGGTGCTCCTTGCCCTGCCTCCCACCTCAGGATGATGCAGAGATCCTTTGAGCTGACACCTGGGCATGTCATCCCCTTACCCCCAGGACAGCACTCAGCCCTGACCAGCTACTTTGTAGGGTGGGATGGGGACAGCTCATTCTCATTAGGTTAAAAATCTCGTGAAGCAATGAGTGCAATGGAAGCTAGCCAGGTGGCTCTAATGCAATCATCACAGCAAATTATAAGACTCTAAACTTTGTTGAGACCACAGAGCAAGACTAGCTGCAGGAAGATTCCCACTGCGGTTGTGTAGACCTCGGAAGCCCAGGACCCCACAGGGTGAATGAGCAGGCTAACCTCTGACCTGCAGACCTGTAAGCAGGTAAGTCTAGGGCTGGATTGAAAGGGGCTAAGCATGAGGATGCGTCTTCTGCACGGATCTCAACTCACAGGCTCTCTGAATCCTGTCCACAAACCCACCGCCCTCGCTCCCTGACGCCAGAGCCGCCTGCAGCTGGTCAGGCTCAGCCCAAGGACAGGGGAGAGGCCGCGGCCCCGAACCACAGCGGACATCAAGCAGAACACCCGCAAAGTCACCACCTGGGAGGCCCCCAGGAAGTCCCTGGCCACCAAAGCTGCTGGCAAGAGGGCGCCGCCTACAGGAGGGATCAAGAAGCCCCACGGCTACAGGCCTGGCACCCTGACGCTCTGCAAAATCAGAAAGTACCAGAAGTCCACTCAGCTGCTCCTGTGCAAGCTGCACGTCCAGCACCTGGTGCGCGAGATCACCCAGGCCATCAGTCCGGACCTGCGCTTCCAGAGGGCAGCCACTAGCGCCCTGCAGGAGCCCAGTGAGGCCTACCTGGTGCGCCTCTTTGAAGACACCAACCTGTGTGCCATCCATGCCAGGCACGTGACAATTATGCCCAGAGACATGCAGCTGGCCCACCACCTCCGTGGAGCGGGTACTTAAGAGCTTACTTTCCTGGGATACCTTGCACTCCACAGGGCTTCGCTTCTGTTTTGTTTTTTGTTTTTTGTTTTCTCTTCTTTCAGTTACTGGTAGTTCTGATGTTAGAAGTTTTATTCCGTTCTGGTTTCTTTTCCCCCATGGGGTCCAAAAGTAGCTAAGAATATGATTGGGAGTGGAAACATAAGCAGAAATCACAGGTAGTGACTGTGTTTCTATTTGCTTTTATTCGTAAACTTTTATTCTGCCTTGAGGGTCTAATGCGTTAGTGTTGAGTGGAAATGTCTCAGTGAGCAAGTTTCAGCACTTCAACTCTACATCAATTGTCAATACATTTGCTCTTTTGTTTGGAGAATGCCTCATTTAGACTATTTAAAATCAAATACATTTCTTCTTGATGGAAACTCGATGATATTTGTCGCACTTGATCAAATAGTAGATGAGACCCGCGCTTTGAAATTTTCTATATGCAGCCACATGGTTTCAATGTTTCCTGTCTCCTGGGCTGTTCCTGCTAGTTTGCTATGAAAATACATCCAACTCTACTTTCTAAAAAGTGAACAGACTCTCTATCCACAAGTCACTTCACATTACAGGAGGCAGAACAACCAGTGTGGGTCTGTTTGTGGGTAGGAAAGAGAGAAACACTTATTAGAAGTTTCTAATGCAGTCCGTCACTGGTAGGTCAGTATTCTAGAACATAGTCATGGTTATGGCCATGACTGGAATAACCAGGGCCTTATTCAGGGAAGTGGTAGAGGCAGCCCTTGGTGTGCGTGAGATGGTGAATCAGATGCCCCGCTGCAGCCCAAGCATTGGAAGGAGGCTGTTCACAGATGAAAATCCAAGGGCCACTTCAACATCTAGTACAAAATAATTGTCTGCTTCTGGGCCTCAGTCTAGATAGAAAGGCCTGTTCTTAAAGGACAAAGGACTGAATCCACTGTTTTATGACAGGACTTCCTGTGCACTGCATCTTCTGTGTTTTAGTCTAGGCTGAATTGACCTACAATTTTAACGTCTTTCTCCAACTGTTTCATTGATCTCATCTAGATGAAGGCAGCGGCTTCTTTCGTAATTGCTTTGACTAAATATTTGTGCTTCTGGGGGCATATAGACACGTTTTTCTGTTTCTTTCTACCTGAAAGAAAAAAAGTTGTGTGGGTCCAAAGCGTCCTGGGGACAGGAAGCTACTTTCAGAGAGAAAACCTCTTCCAAGAGACATGTGTTTTCATACTGAAGCCTGGAGTCGCAATGTCTTAGCTTTTATGCTTGCTGCTTGATTTCAATACGTGAAGCCTCCAGAAACTATTTCCTTATGGTAGTCTATCCAGAAGGCTGTGTCCTGAGCAGGAGACTGGAATTGATTTGAATGCATGAAATTTGAATGAATGAAAATTGAATTTTCATTTGTCATCCACTGAACAATTTTCTGACTTTTGCAAGAATGAAATTAAAATTACACACCAAGTTGTTGTCTAAAATGACTTTATTCACATTGCTACCAAGATTGTTTTATGTCGGGGGGCCCTTTGATAATATTAAAATGATAAAGTATTCTAGAAGCTGCATGGAAAACTTCAGAGAGAAAACAGACCCTAGAAACACTGTCTAGTCTCTGCACTCATTTCCATGCCTTCAGCTCTGAAGAATCGGTTTTACTGTAAACTATTTTTATAGCTAAGGTAATATACTGATCTCTCTCTTGTCCTTCTGAGAAAGAAAAATACATCTGACATGTAATTTTATAGTATGTAAGATTCTCACATATTTTAATTTTATATAATGGTGTTAAAATGCAAAAATTAAAGAGAAAATTCCTACGATTATAAGATTTAAGCATTAAATATTTTCATTAACATATAACACTTTTTCTAATTACACTGACATATAATTCATCAAATTCATTCTTACTCTGAATGTAAGAAAAATGGGAACAAATGTATAGTAAAAAATCAAATGAACTTCCTGTGTTCATGGTGGCATGGATGGAGCTTAGTCATCATCGCTCTGCCCTAACAACAAGTATAAAATTTAAAAAGTGCAAAATTGGCCAGGCATGGTGGTTCATGCCAGTAATCCCAGCACTTTGGGAGGCCGAGGCAGGCGGATCACCTGAGGTCGGGAGTTCAAGACCAGCCTGGCCAACATGGAGAAACCCCGTCTCTACTAAAAAAAAAAAAAAAAAAAAAAAAAAAAAATTAGCTGGGCATGGTGGCGCATGCCTATAATCCCAGCTACTCAGGAGGCTGAGGTAGGAGAATCGCTTGAACCTAGGAGGTGGAGGTTGCGGCGAGCCAAGATCGCACCATTGCACACCAGCCTGGGCAACAAGAGTGAAACTCTGTCTCAAAAAAAAGTGAAAAATCAACATCTCTTTTGACATTTCTCTGAGTAGTGAAGTCATAGGGCAAACTGCGGAGAAAATAAAAAGATCGGTGCTTTCCTCACTTCAAAGTATGCTATAAAATTATAGTAACCCAAGCAGAATAACACTGGCTTAAAAACAGACACTTAGACCACTGGAACAGAGTAGAGAAGTCAATCCAGTCATGTACAGCCAACTGAGTTTACACAAAGGTGACAACAACAATGAAGAAATGACTGTCCTTTCAATCAATGGTGACAGGAAAACTAGATATCCACATGCAAAATAATCAAATTACACCCTTTTCTCTCAGCATATACAAAAATACACTAAAATCTCTTTCAAACTTTAGAGCAGGACCCTCAACTATGACCCTACTACAAGAAACGTAGGGAAAAACATCCCCAACGCTGGTTAGGCCAGTGATCTTTTAGATATAACCCCAAAACACAGACAACAAAAGCAAAAGTCGACAAAAGGAATTACATCTAACAAGTTTCTGCACAACAAAGGAAACAATCATCAGAGTGAAGAGACAACCAGCAGAATGGAACAAAATATTTGCACACCATATATCTGATCGGAATAAATTTCCAAAATACCTAAGAAATTCAAACAACTCAATAGGAAGGAAACAAAAATCAAAAATAAAAATAACCAAAAGACTTAAAGAGACATTTATGAAAAAAAGACAAAAAGGTATGACCAGTGGGTGTATGGAAAAATGCTCCACATCACTAACCATCACAGAAATGCAAATTACAACCAAAATATAATATTGCGTCACACCCATTAGAACAACTGTTATGAAAACGTCAAGAAATAACAATTGTAGATGAAGCTGTAAAGAAAAGGGAAACCACTTGCCCTGTTGGTGAGAATGCAAATTAGTACAACCACTACAGAAACTAGTATGGCGGTTCCTCCAAAAACTAAAAATAGAGCTACAATATGTTCCACCAATGCCATACTGCTAAATATATATCCAGAGGAAATAAAATTAGTATACTGAAGAGCTATCTGTATGCTCATGTCTATTGCAGCGCTATAACTAACATAGAAAATCAACATAAGTGTCCAAAAAAAGATGACTGGATAAAGAAGACGTGATATGTATACACAACAAAATACATCTCCAGGTTCATCTATGTGTTCTTATATTTTAAGGCTACTTAAGGAATAGCCTAAAAAAATAAGGACACAAAGATGAACCTGGAGATCATTATGCTATGTTATGCTATGTAAATATGCATGGCATAGAAGGACAAATACTACTTGACCTCAATCTTATGTAGAATCTAAAAAAGTTGATCTTATAGAAGTAGACAGTAGCATGGTAGTTACCATGGGTTGGGGTGGCAGGGATGGAGTATTTGAGGAAACAGTCAAAATATACAAAATTTCAGTCACATGGGAGGAATAAATTCAAGAGATCCATTTTACAGCATGGTGACTCCACCTAACAATATATCGTGCTCTTGAAAAATGCTAAGAGTGAATGGGAAGTGTTCTTACAAAACTACAATAACTGTGTAAAAAATAGCTAGATTTTGACATTGTAAAATGTATATGATACATCATGTCGTACACAATAAGTATATACAATATGAAATGTCAGGAGACAAGATTTACCAATAAATAAATACAGAGATCCATGGTTGGAAGGGGTTGGTGTTGAAAGAAGGAATAGAGAAGCTAGAGACAAAAGATTTTTAGAGAAGTGAAACTATTTCATAGGATGCTATGGTTGTGGATGCCTGTCATGATGCATCTGTCCAAACCCATAGAATGTACAACAAAAACGTAGTGAACACTAATGTAAGCTACAGACATTGAGTTATAATAATAGATCAATGTAGGTTCAATGATTGTAACTCACATACAATCTGGGATAGGGAGTTGATACCGGAGGGAGGCTATGCATATGTGGGGGAAGGATATAGAGGAACTCTCTAATTTTTGCCCAATTTTGCATAAAACTAAAACTTTTCTATAAAATGAGCACAAAATTCTTAGCTAAAGCCATCGGGCAAGAGGAAGAAATAAAAGGTATTAACATTGGAAAAAACAAGTCAGACTATCTCTATTGCCTGGTGATCTGATGGTATACATAGTAAACCTTAAACACTCCTACAAAAGACAGCCAGACCTTGTAGGTAAATTCAGTAAAATCTCAGGTTACAAAAGTCATGCACACAAATTAACAGCTTGCTATACACCAACAACAACCAAGATGAGAATTAAATAAAAAACTCGATCCCTTTTACAGTAGCTACATATGTATATGGGAATATACTTTAAAAAGAAGGTAAAAGATCCCAACAAGGAGAACTACAAGGCACTGCTGAAAGAAGTAATAGACGGTACAAACGAACAGAAATACTTTCCATGCCCGTGGATTAGAAAAACCAGTATTGTTAAAACAAAAAACCATGCAGCCCAAAGAAAACTACAGATTCGATGCCATTTCTTCCCAAATAACAACATCATTTTATGCAGAGTTAGAAAAAAAATTCTAAAGTTCATATGGAACCAAAAACAGCTAGGATAGCCAAGCCATCCTAAGGAAAAGGAAAAAATATGGAGGCATCACATTACCGGACTTCAAAGTATCCCAAAAGGCTATGCCAAACAATGTGGTACTGGCATAAAAGTAGATCCACAGACCAATGAAACAAAATAGAGAAAACAAAAATAAATCCAACTGATTTTGACAAAGCATACAGAAACATCAACTGGGGAAATAACACCCTATTGAATAAAAGCTGATGGGAACATTGAATAGCCACACACAGAAGAGGGAAACTGGATCCCTATCTTTCATCATACACAAAAATTTACTTAAGGTGAATTCAAGACTTAAATCTAGGTCCTGAAACAATAAAAACTCTAGAAGAAAACCCGGGAAAACTCTTCTAGACATTGGCCTAGGCA